>NC_135984.1:20582739-20882739 GCF_053455715.1 Rhinoraja longicauda | reverse complement strand
CAAAACCCCCAAAACACAGTCCAACAATAAAAGCATTAAATAGGCATTAAAATTACCCAACCCCAAAAACACACAAAAAAAGAAACATCCATCAAAGAAACATCCATCACAGTGAGTCTCCTCCAGTCCTCTCCTCACTGTGATGGAAGGCCACAATGTCTTTCCCTTCTCCTGCTGTCCTCGCCCGCAGTCAGGCTGTTGTGGTTGCAGGCCGCACCGGACGGTCCACAGCGGCCCGAGCCTAAGGCGCGTCGCGTCGCAGCCGCTCCCGCAGCCTCCGAAAACGGCCGGCTCCGCCGATGATAAGTCCGATCCGGGGCGGGCGAACACGCTGCTGCCGCTGTTGCTGCACGTCGGAGCGGTCGTGGCTCCCGACATTGAAGCCCCCGCCCAGCAGAGAAATATCCCGCGGCATATCTTAGGCCGCGCCGGACGGTGAAATGTCCGCGACCCAAGCCCCGTGATCCGGGGCGGGCGAACACGCTGCCGCTGCTGGAGCTCCCGATGTCGGCATCCACGCGGCCCGAGCCTAAGGCGAGTCGCAGCTGCTCCCGCAGCCTCCGAAGACGGCCGGCTCCGGTGGTGGTAAGTCCGATCCGCGGGCTCTGCGAACCAGAGCCCTGGAGGCCGCCAGCTCCAGGAGTTGGGCCGGTGGTAGGCCGCAGATGGAACGGAGACACGGCCCAGAACACAAAGGTCGGGACTCCGTTCGGAAGGGATACATATTTACAATGTTACAGTTCCCCCCCTCCCCCCCACATACACACATAGTACACAACACAAAAACACCACATCACAACTACAATTAAGACAAAAAAAAACAACAAAAACACAAGACAAATGGACCGCAGGTGTAGCCGCAGCTGCTAGGGCAGCGCCGCCATTTTTTGTATGAAGTCTGCGTGAGATCCCTGTGACCATGTGTGTCACCCACGTGTTGTGGTTTCCTCCATGACCCAATGATGTGCAGAATGCTAGGGCAATTGATTCTGTGTTGGTGGGTAGCAGACAATTTAGATAGGGGGAGATAGATCAGCACATGAGAGAAGAGATGACAGGGAAAAAAGTGAGCTCATGGGACTGATGGTGATACTCTGGGAGCTGGCATAGACTTGATGGGCTGAATATCCTTCTGCGGTGTAAGAAAGAAAAATGATTGACTTAAATTTCCTCAGATCACGTCAAAATGTAAATGTTGTGATTTCAGTAAACGGATCCCATTTAATCTTTCACCCACCATTTCTATCCAAAAATATGAATGAGAACAACACAGTTACAGTGCAGGTTGCAATCCCTTTCACCAGCACTTTGTGCAGCTACTCAAAACTACTCCAAAGGTCGCAAGTTTACTTGTGGCTCTGGCTGGTGTTCTGGGTGACGAAACTAACTGGTGCCTTCCACTGATTACAATTCTCCGCTTACATTTTACAATCACATCGACTGCACTGGACCACTTGGACAATAAAAACACTTACGTCAATCTGTTTATAGACTACAGCTCGGCGTTCAATACCATCATCCCCTCAAAGATGGTTACCAAGCTCACGGAACTGGGTCTCTGCGCATCCCTCTGCAATTGAATCCTCATGCACAGGCCACAGTTTGTTCGAATTGGCAGAAACATTTCTTCCTCATTTACAATCAGTACGGGAGCACCTCAAGGCCGCACGCTCAGCCCCCTGCTCTACTCACTCTATACTCATGACTGTGTAGCCGGACACGGTGCCAAGTCCATCTTCAAGTTCGCCAACGACACCACCGTTGTTGGACGAATTACAGATGGTGATGAGTCAGAGTACAGAAGTGAGATCGACCGATTGACCAAATGGTATCAGCACAACAACCTGGCTCTCAATCTCAGTAAAACCAATGAACTGATTGTGGACTTTGGAAGAGGAAGGATAAGGACCCACAATCCTGTTTATGTCACTTGAATGATGGTGGAGGGAGTCAAAGACTTTAAATTCCTGGGCGTGCATATTTCTGAAGATCTTTCCTGGACCCAGCACACTGATGCAATTATAAAGAAAGCACATCAACGCCTCTACTTCCTGAGAAGATTAAGGAGATTCGGTATGTCAGAGAGGATTCTCTTGAAGTTCTACAGGTGTACATAGAGAGCATATTGACTGGTTGCATCATGGTCCTGTTCGGCAACTTGAACGCCCAGGATCGGAAAAGACTGCAAAAAGTTGTGAACATCGCCCAGTCCATCATCGGCTCTGACCTCCCCACCATGGAAAGGATTTATCGGAGTCGCTGCTGCAAAAAGGCAGCCAGCATCATCACAGACCCACACCACACACTCATTTCACCCCTGTCATCGGGAAGAAGGTACAGGAGCCTGAAAACGGTAACGTCCAGGTTCAGGAACAGTTTCTTCCCTACAGCCATCAGGCTATTAAACCTATTAAACACTGCAACCTCAAATGAGCTCTGAACTACAATATTATTATTATTATTATTATTATTATTATTATTATTATTATTATTATTATTATTATTGCATTACTATTGGTTGTCTTTTGACTGAGCGTATGTGTGTGTGTGTGTGTGTGTGTGTATATATATATATATATATATATATATATATATATATATATATACAGGGGTGTATCTAGGGAAAATAGCGCCTATGCCAAGCACTGACCCCTGTCCAAACATCTGACATCCGGCTATCCGCCTTAGCCTGTGCAGTGGAAGTGTTCCCGGGAGTGTTGGCCTGCGGTTCGGAGAGACCGAGGCCGCCGCGTCAGCAGTGGGTTTTGCCGGCGAGTTTGTGAAGCAGGGACCTTAGCCACAACAAAGGCGGGCAGAGGGAAACACCTAAGTGGCAGGTCAGAAACAAGAGCGCACGTCTGCCGTCGGCCAGGTCAGTGCGTGAAGCAGCGAGCGCCGGACGTTCAGTCTCCAAGGGACATTTTTCCCAATGGAATCATTCCAGGGTTGGGGGTTAAACATAGAATATAGATAGATAGAAAAATAGGTGCAGGAGGAGGCCATTTGGCCCTTCGAGCCAGCACCACCATTCATTGTGATCATGGCTGATCATCCACAATCAATAACCTGTGCCTGCCTTCTCCCCATATCCCTTGATTCCACTAGTCCCCCAGAGCTCCATCTAACTATCTTTTAAATTCATCCAGTGTATGTATTGGTTTTCACTGCCTTCTGTGGCAGAGAATTCCACAAATTCAAAACTCTCTGGGTGAAAAAGTTTTTTCTCACCTCAGTTTTAAATGGCCTCCCCTTTACTCTTAGACAGTGGCCCCTGGTTCTGGACCACTCCAACATTGGGAACATTTTTCCTGCATCTAGCTTGTCCAGTCCTTTTATAATTTTATACATCTCTATAAGATCCCCTCTCATTCTTCAAAACTCCAGTGAATACAAGCCCAGACTTTCCACTCTTTCCTCATATGACAGTCCTACCATCCCGGGGATTAACCTCGTGAACCTAGGCTGCACTGCCTCAATAGCAAGGGCGTTCGTTCCTCAAATTAGGTTGTATCAAGTGCCCTACTGTCAATCCACCGTCCACTCCATTTAATACTTTATTATCAGGGCGGCACGGTGGCGCAGCGGCAGAGCTGCTGCCCCACAGCGCCAGAGACCCGGGTTCAATCCTGACCACAGGCGCTGTGCGCACGGTGCTTGCACGGTCTCCCCGTGGGTTTTCTCCGGGTGCCTCGGTTTCCTCCCACCCTCCAAAGGCGCACAGTGATCCGGCACAGATCTACTTGCACTTTATTCTGTTTTAAAACTGTTACAATTTGTTTCATTGGGTTGTTTAAATTAATACTGACTAGCTAATTAAATTATTGCATCGTATGGGAGGCACATTCCCAATCTCGTTGTACCCCTGTACAATGACAATAAAGATATATTGTATTGTATTGTATTGTTTGTAGGTCAAACACTCATTGCCTGCGGCCATGGCTGCAGACAGCCACCTCCGACCTTGCTTGCCTGCTTTATTTATATTTTAGCCGAGCCAAGGGATTATTTTTACAATCAAGGGATCTCTGGGCGTGCG
The DNA here is from genome assembly GCF_053455715.1 of Rhinoraja longicauda. NCBI lineage: Eukaryota > Metazoa > Chordata > Chondrichthyes > Rajiformes > Arhynchobatidae > Rhinoraja > Rhinoraja longicauda. The sequence goes on along the minus strand of NC_135984.1, from coordinate 20,878,703 downwards.
TTTCCCATGGATGGTTTCCACTCGCCTCCCCAATCTGTATTTATGTTTCAATTGCACACGCCTTCGACCTGGAGGGCCGCTGCATCTACTCACGTCAGCCTCCATAAATTAAATACATTTTGCATGTAATAACTGGCGAGGGAGACCGCCGACCTGCTCAAATGTCCTCGCTAACCAAGGACCAGTGTTTGGCACTGGCATTCCCGAAGAGGCGTTATGGGCGACTATGACCAGCCTCATGGTGCGGGTGTATGGGATGAGAATGCCCACAGTCTCATTATTTTTTTCACTATCCGAGGATGGCTTGTCTGACTTTAATTGAAACTGTTGTGTGGCTCCCCCCTTCAGGTGGCACCCAGGACATGTGCCATATCTGCCATACCCTAGATACACCACTGTGTGTGTGTGTATATATATATATTCAAGATTCAAGATAGCTTTATTGTCATCCAAATTGGAAGAAATTCAGTCACCTACAGTCCAACAACAAAAGCATCAAAATAGGCATTAAAATTACACAACCCCCAAAACACACAAAAGAAACATCCATCAAGAAAACATCCATCACAGTGAGTCTCCTCCAGTCCTCTCCTCACTGTGATGGAAGGCCACAACGTCTTTTCCCTTCTCCTGCTGTCCTCTCCCGCGGTCAGGTTGTTGTGGTTGCAGACCCTGAATATAATATATATATATATATATATATATTATATATAGGGTATGTGTGTGTATTTGTGAGTATGTGTATCTATACACACTGAACTTTTTGTCCTATCTTTTATCATATTGTTTACAGTGTACTATGTTTGCCAATTCTGTTGTGCTGCAGCAAGTAAGGATGCAGCTGATTGAGAGTGATCAGCCATGATTGCATTGAATGGCGGTGCTGGCTCGAAGGGCTGAATGGCCTACTCCTGCACCTATTGTCTATTGTCTATTGTCTATTGTCTATTGTCTATTGTCTATTGTCTATTGTCATTGTTCTATCTGGGACATATGACAATAACAATACTCTTGACTCTTGACATAGGTACGACCTTCTCTATTAATCTGATTGTGGGTCACATTACCAGAGCTGTGACAAGGTCTGAAGAAGGGTCTCGACCCAAAACGTCACCCATTCCTTCTCTCCAGAGATGCTGCCTGTTCCCGCCTCGTTACTCCAGCATCTCGCGTCTGTCTTCAGCGCAAGCGCCTGCTCCGTCCCGGCTCCCGCGTTCCTCCAGGTTTCGACCCTTGCGCGCTCCGTAGGTGAGTGAGCGAGCGAGTGCCCGGCCCGCCGTTTCCAGGCAACGATTCATCAACTTGGCAACGGAACGGCGAGCCCTAGCAACGGCGGGGCCTGGCAACGGCGGGGCCTGGCAACGTCGGGCGGGTCGAGGACAAACAGTGGGGAGCCGGGAGCGGCGGAGGGAGAGGCGGCTAGACCTGAGAAAGAGAGAGACCTGGGATAAAGGGAGAGATCGGAGAGGGAGAGAGACCTGGGAGAGAGAGAGAGAGAGAGATCTGGGAATAAGGATCTGGGAGAGAGGGAGAGATCTGGGAATAAGGGAGAGATCTGGGAATAAGGATCTGGGAGAGAGGGAGAGATCTGGGAATAAGGGAGAGATCTGGGAATAAGGGAGAGATCTGGGAATAAGGGAGAGATCTGGGAATAAGGGAGAGATCTGGGAGAGAGGGAGAGGTCTGGGAATAAGGGAGAGATCTGGGAATAAGGGAGAGATCTGGGAATAAGGATCTGGGAGAGAGGGAGAGATCTGGGAATAAGGGAGAGTTCTGGGAATAAGGGAGAGATCTGGGAATAAGGGAGAGGTCTGGGAGAAAGATTGAGAGATCTGGGAGAGAGAGACTGGGAGAGAGAGAGGGGCAGACCTGGGAGAGAGAGAGAGAGAGAGAGAGAGAGAGAGAGGGACCTGGAAGAGGGAGAGACGAGATAGGGAGAGATCTGGGACAGTGATATCTGGGACAGAGGGGCAGACCTGAGACAAGACAAGCATAAGGATAAGGATAAGGAAGGAAGAGGGAGAAACCTGGGACAGAGAAAAAGAGGCAACTGAGAAAGGGAGGAAGAAAACCTGGGCCAGAAAGAGGAGATTTTTGGGATAGAGAGGCAATTTTGGATTGAGAGAGGGAGAGGTCTGGTGTATTGGAAATTTACAGACTTGAAATAGGGAGACCTGCGACTGGGAGAGGAAGGATAACGCTTATTGATAGAGATTACATAGTTGGCCCAACAGGTTTCTGAGGAATAACAAGCTAATGCTAATATTCAGGTTCGCGTTCTAATTAGCAGAGGGTTGGATATTGTATATTGGTCTCAGAGCTTGTACCAGTATGTCAGTGCCATTTTCCAACACCACTCTCCGAATTCCCCGTGGCTTTGGGAACTTGTTGGAGGGACTGTCCAGAGAGGTGCTGAGGGATCAGCCAGGTGATGTCGTAGGGTTCGCTGCCGCCTATTTTGATGATCTGCTCAAAAAGAGAACGGGTAACTCCAATTATTCCTATACCTTAAACTCTCTGACCTACATTTTCTTCTAATCTAATTCAAAGATCTTTGCTGTTGCATCCTGATACCTTCACGTCCTGTGCCCTCTCTATGTTTGTGGCTTTGCATTTCACTAGTATTTCTTTCTGCTTCAACTCTAGCTGATTGCATATTCCACACTGCTGTTGCCTTCACCGTCTCACCCCTATGTTCGGGGATTTGCTCTTCGCAAACTCTCATCGTTCAAGTTCCGTGCCACAGGTTCTGGACTGCATGATCTCTTTCTAGGTTCTTGTTAAAAGACAGAGTGGAGTTTATTTTAATATCATGGAGCAAGGGATAAAATATGCTTCATGCCTTTCCCATTAAGTCTCATGGCAAGTCAAACTGAGGATGAATGAACACTTGCCCATGTTGAATACACATGGAAGAACCAGCAAAGGTATAAAAATCACAGCCTCTTGCTCTGGGCATGAGATTGAAATGTCCACAACCTAGAGTGCCTCAGTTTCACCAACGTTAATCGAGTTGGCTGAGCCCTGAAAATAATTACCAGACTGGGTCTGTGGCAGGTGATGAATTAACCAATGAGCGATGAACTCACTTGACCTCATCCTCATCATTCTATCAATTTAAGTTGTATCTTCCATGACAGTATTAGTGGAGGCTCATGGAACAAGAGGGAAAGATAGATCAGCCATGTTTGAATGGCGGAGAAGACTTAATGGGCCAAATGGCCTAATTCTGCTCCTTCAACATACTTGTTTACAAAAAAAGACACAAAGTGCTGGAGTAACTCAGCAGGTCAGGCAGTATCTCTGGAAAACACGGATGGGTGACGCTTGGGTCGGCAGCCTTCTTAGAAGTCCTTACAGAGACATTTTTATATACATACTGGTTAACAAAATCACTTATAATTTAATGTCCATTTCTACTTGTTTCTGACCTGAAGAGGCAATTAAGAATCAACTACTTTGTTGGGCCTGGATTTATTCACAAAATGCGGGAGTAACTCAGCGGGTCAGGCAGCATCTCAGGAGAGAAGGAATGGGTGACGTTTCGGGTCGAGACCCTTCTTCAGACTGATGTCAGGGAGGCGGGACAAAGGAAGGATATAGGTGGCGACAGGAAGATAGAGGGAGAACTGGGAAAGGGGTGGGGAAGAGAGGGACAGAGGAACTATCTAAAGTTGGAGAAATCAATGTTCATACTGCTGGGCTGCAAGCTGCCCAAGCGAAATATGAGGTGCTGTTCCTCCAATTTCCGGTGGGCCTCACTATGGCACTGGAGGAGGCCCATGACAGAATGGTCAGACTGGGAGTGGGAGGGGGAGTTGAAGTGCTCAACCACCGGGAGATCAGGCGTTCTGAGAGAAGGTGTTGAGCGAAACGATCGCCGAGCCTGCGTTTGGTTTCGCCGATGTAAAGAAGTTGACATCTAGAGCAGTGGATACAATAGATGAGGTTGGAGGAAGTGCAGGTGAACCTCTGTCTCACCTGGAAATACTGTTTGGGTCCTTGGATGGAGTTGAGGGGGGAGGTAAAGGGACAGGTGTTCCATCTCCCGCGGTTGCAGGGGCAAGTGCCCGGGGATGGGGTGGTTTGGGTGGGAAGGGATGAGTGGACCAGGGAGTTACGGAGGGAATGGTCTCTGCGGAATGCAGAAAGGGGATGGGAAGATGTGACCAGTGGTGGGGTCCCGTTGTAGGTGACGGAAATGTTGGCGGATGATTTGTTGGATACGCTGGCTGGTGGGGTGGAAGGCGAGAACGAGGGGGATTCTGTCCTTGTTGCGAGTGGGGGGAGGGGGAGCAAGAGCGGAGCTGCGGGATGTAGAAGAGACCCTAGTGAGAGCCTTATCTATAATGGAAGAGGGGAAGCCCCGTTTCCTGAAGAATGAGGACATCTCTGATGCCCTAGTGTGAAACACCTCATCCCGTGCGCAGATGCGGCGTAGACGGAGGAATTGGGAGTAGGGTATAGATTTTTTTGCAGGAGACAGGGTGGGAAGAAGTATAGTCCAGATAGCTGTGCGAGTCAGTGGGTTTATTGTAGATGTCAGTCACTAGTCTGTGTCCTGTGATGGAGTTGGTGAGGTCCAGAAACGGTAGGGAGATGTCGGAGATACTCCAAGTATATTTAAGAGCAGGATGGAAATTGGTAGTGAAGTGTATGAAGTCAGTGTGTTCGGCATGGGTACAAGAGGTAGCACCAATGCAGTCGTCGATGTAGCGGAGGTAGAGTTCGGGGATGGGGCCAGTGTACATCCGGAACAGGAATTGTTCGACATACCCAACAAAGAGGCAGGCATAGCTAGGGCCCATGCGAGTGTCCATAGCTACGCCTCTGGTTTGGAGGAAGTGGTAGGAGTCAAAGGAGTTGTTAACGGTAAGAATCAGCTCTGCTAGGCGGAGGAGAGTGTTAGTAGATGTGGATTGGCTGGTTCTACGGTCGAGGAAGAAACGGAGGGCTTCAAGACCATCCTTGTGGGGGATGGAAGTGGAGAGTGACTGGATATCCATGGTAAAGATGAGGGAGTGGGGGCCTGGAAACCGGAAGTTATCGAGGAGACGGAGAGCATGTGAGGTGTCTTGGATGTAGGTGGGGAAGGATTTGACCAGGGGGGATAGGATGGAGTCGAGGTAGGTGGAAATAAGTTCGGTGGGACATAAAACTCCAAAGACGTACAGGTATGTAGGTTAATTGGCTGGGTAAATGTAAAAATTGTCCCTAGTGGGTGTAGGATAGTGTTAATGTGCGGGGATCGCTGGGCGGCACGGACTTGGAGGGCCGAAAAGGCCTGTTTCCGGCTGTATATATATGATATGATGATATGATATCCTATCCATGTACCTTTCTAAATATAGCTTAAACGTTGTGATAGTTCCTGCCTCAACTACCTCCTCCGGCAGCATGTTTCATACATTCACCACCCTTTGTGTAAAAAGTTTCCACTCAATCTTTCCCCCCTCACCTTAAAATTATGTCCTCTGGTTCCCGATTCCCCTAGTCTGTACAAACGATTATGATCAATTACCCGATCTATTCCTCTTATGATTTTATACACCCCTATAACTTTAGTTTAGTTTAGTTTAGAGATACAGCGTGGAACAGGCCCTTCGGCCCACCGGGTCCACGTCGACTATAAACACTATCCTACACCCACTAGGGACAATTTTTACATTTACCAAGCCAATTGACCTACATACTGTACCTGTACATCTTTGGCGTGTGGGAGGAAACCGAAGTCCTCGGAGAAAATCCACATAGGTCACGGGGAGAGCGTACAAACTCCGTACAGACAAGCACCCATAGTCGGGAGCAAACCCAGGTCTCCGGCCCTGCATTCATGTTTGTTATTCCTGATACTAAATTGCTTTATTCCAGACATATATCAAAACTATGCAATCCCAGTTGTGAATGGTGGTTATTAACTGGATGAGCTGCTCATGTATGGATGAGGTAGCACAACTCCGCTCTGGTGCTGAAGGAGGAGGTTCCAAAAATATCCTTCTCTTCATCACGATAGGACCAGACAACCTCCTGACTATAATTCCAGAGATGTACTGGAGAATTAACAGCACCTCTAGTTAATCTGTTCTAACAGTGTTACAACACTGGTATCTAGCCAACAATGTGCAGTGTTTAGTCACAATGTTCAACTTGCATAATGCAACCATGTGATGCACAATTATTCATATATACATTGAGGAAGTTAAGTAAAATATTAATCTTCCAACACTTGCAATTTTATGCCTTGCTGCACTAAGATGAAAAGCCATACGATTAAAAAGTTAAGTATTTTGTAAGCAGAGAAAATAATGAAAGAATAAAAGTTGTTGCACTATTTTCAACTGAATGCACTCCTCGTATTTATTTCCATATTAATCTTCAGAATGTAATTCTCTTTTCTCTCCTCTCTCTAACACCTGCTCTTCAATGCAGCCTCTGGTATAGACCCTGCAGAATGGGCAGCACAATTAGAGGATCGTTTCTACAACAACCATATATTTAAGGTAAGTGCTTGCACTTTTTGACACTTTGGGAGATTGTGTTATATTTTTAAGTTCCCTAATAAGTGAAACTCAATTTAAGACATATTGGAAAACCATCAATGGCAATTAATCCTTATAGTGGTGTAGAAACTCCTTTTGCATCTTCTATTGCCAGACGGGTGAAACCTGTGGAGAAATTGATATACAATACTATAATACAAAGCCTTAATCATTGTCTTAAAAATTAGTGTGAGTTTGATCAGGTAGGCAGAGAAAATAGCTTTATTGCAAGAGAATCAATGGCCAAAGGTTTTAGGCCTTTCTACTTTTTGTCTGAAGGTTTACTCAAAGCCATCTGCAAATTGATTTAACCCTCTAACAATTATAATGCTGCAAGCATTATATTTATACAATCACATAAGTTGGGCTACTTGGTTGCTTGGATTATCTGAGAGTCAGATGGAAGTGGGTGAACAATCCAGATGTGGTCAAGTTGCAAAGGCCTCACTGTACCCTATGGATAGCTGTCCCTTTAGCAGTTGCCTGATATCACGTGGAATTAAACAAATTGGCATCTATTGTGCTGGAGAATGCTGGAGGAGAAGTGTTTCCAACACCAATTCCACATTGCAAATGAGCATTTTCGATTCAAAATCAACGCACGGATGCTGAATGTGCTCATGTGATGATGCTGTAAATTATATATTTTTTGATTCACCCATCTATTGAAAATAAATGTACTAATTGCAGACAAAAATATAAAGAATTTGAGTTTAAATTACCTTGTGGCAATAAAGGTATTTGTGCCTGTACAGTAATTGAATTTACTTTCTTGTCAGTCGTGTTTGTTCAATTTTATGTAATCCATTGCTGATACCTCAAAAATCGAAAACTATATTTGATTATTCTTTCATTTTGCTGCTATTTACCTCACATTTGTGTTTCATAATCCTTATTTTTGTAAAAATCTATGCAAAAATACTTGCCATTTTTTGGCTGCATTTAACAAAATGGAGAGGGTACAGAGGAGATTTACTAGAATGTTGCCTGGGTTCCAGCACTTAAGCTACAGAGAGAGGTTGAACAGGTTGGGTCTTTATTCTTTGGAGCGTAGAAGGTTGAGGGGGGACTTGATAGAGGTTGATAGAGGTTTTTTAAATTTTAAGAGGGACGGACAGAGTTGACGTGGGTAGGCTTTTCCCTTTGAGAGTGGGGAAGATTCCAACAAGGGGACATAGCTTCAGAATTGAGGGACAAAAGTTTAGGGGTAACATGAGGGGTAACTTCTTTACTCAGAGGGTGGTGGCTGTATGGAATGGGCTTCCGGTGGAAGTGGTGGAGGCAGGCTCGATTTTATTATTTAAGAGTAAATTGGATAGGTATATGGATAGGAGGGGATTAGAGGGTTATGGTCTGAGAGCAGGTAGATGGGACTAGGTCAGAGAGAGTGGTCGGCGTGGACTGGTAGGGCCGAACGGGCCTGTTTCCGTGCTGTAGTTGTTATATGGTTATATGGTTATAACAAGGATTAGTACCTCACTGACGTTTTGCCCAAATTGATGGGTTAACATCGATGCCTGTTTAGCACAGGAAATTTCATCATTTGACATAAACAGATGTGAAGATTCTCTTTCCGTCTCTTGAAAAGGATCCAGTGAGCACATGGGAACATGTATGGATTGCATGGCTATACTGTTGTATGCATTGAGACAAAAGAGACATTCAGGAGGATTCCACCCCCGACCTCCTCCAAGCGAAGAGTCATCTATAGCGTCTGTTTTCTGCAACACTAAAAGACCTCGATCCAAATGTGGATAGAAATAGAAGATCTCCGATAATGCGATGAATCAATGCCTTCCTGTGTTTTCCCACAGGCTTTCATCCAAACATACACATCAAAAGTATATTCAAAGCTTTTGAAATGCTCGCATTTGCACTGTTTTATGGCAACCAGGCATATATGCAGATTGCAGCTTACAATGGAATCTGAAATATTCACGGGCTTTTACTTGTAACATCCGCTTTTACCTGTTGTATGCAGGTTCACTTGGTTCATATTCATCATCTTGTATGTTCAATTCACAAACAACTCAATACCCTGCAGAGGGCGCCACATTCTAAAACAAACTAACCCAAATTAAGGAAGGGTCCAAAATAAAAAACAATGAAATATTTTGAATCAAATGTGGACATCCTTTCCTATGAGGGCATTAGAAAAACTGTGGAGAATAAACCCAGAGACTTCCTTGAGCATAGGGATAGGTTACTTTTTGTAGGAAAAAAAACTGCAGATGCTGGTTTAAATCGAAGGCAGACACAAAACGCTGGAGTAACTCAACAGGTCAGGCAGCATCTCGGGAGAGAAGGAATGGGTGACGTTTCGGAGTCGAGGTAGGTGGAAATAAGTCCCGCCTCCCTGACATTAGTCTGAAGAAGGGTCACGACCCGAAACGTCACCCATTCCTTCTCTCCTGAGATGCTGCCTGACCTGCTGAATTACTCCAGCGTTTTATGTCTACCATAGATTACTTTTTGTTGCCTTTTCCTGTAACCAGACAATATTATGCAGATACACATATACTTGTAATTATTTCACATACTGCATTGTACTTCACATGCACAATGCAGTCAACACTAGAAGGTTTTTATTAAATCACAAATTGCAACACATTTTTCTCTTGAGCTGACAAGACCAGCAGCATAGTATTCCCTAAGTGCAGTATTATGTGCAATTCCAGTCACCCCATTAGAGGAAGGATGTGGATAATAGGGTGCAGAAATGGGTTGTGAGAATGCTGTCTGGATTAGATGGTATTAGCTATAAGGAGAGGTTGGACAAACTTGGATTGTTTTCTCTGGAGTGTCAGAGATTGAGGGGAGACCTGATAAAGGTATATATATTTATGAGATGCAAAGATTTTTACACAGAGAGTGGTGGATGCCTGGAACACCTACTAGGGGTGATGGTGAAACAGATAATAATGGCGTTTAAGAGGCTTTTAGATATGCACGTAGTTATACAGGGGATAGAGGGGTTTGGATCATGCGTAAGCAGGGGAAATTAGTTTAAACTGGGGCATTATGTTCAGCACAGACATTGTGGGCAAAAGGACCTGTTCCTGTGTTCTGTTCTATGTTCTCCGTAAATCATCATCACACCATTCTCTGTCTCATACTCACCACTGATACAAAGTGTGCACAATACAGAGTGGCACTGAAGACTGAGTTACAGTTCGCAGAGAAGGACAAGCAAATGGTAGTACCAGAGGAAGAACAGCAATTTGCTGTCCGAATGTTCAATTGAGAATGATCAATGGTTAATCTGACATTTTCAACAGAGTGGTGAAATAGGATAGCCATAATTTGTCACTGTAATTCGACAGAGAAGTGGATGAAATTTTTGAACAGTACATCAGTTATCTGACATTGGGCAGCACATTTTTTGGTATTATAGATGATCCTTGTCTTATTCTGGATAGAGATGGATGTGTACAAGTTGTGGGTGGTAATGACCTGCCATTAACAATGCCAAATCCATTGCAGCATTTAGCCAAATCTTGCATTTTCCTGGGTGTGTAAAGGCAATGCTCTATTTCTAGCTAGCTGTGTCGAGACCTATGAATAGTCAGTGACTTTACAACAGGTAGAGGCACCCACGCTGATGCCTTCTATCAATGAGAGAAAAGATGCAGGCCAGAGTATATATATATAAAAAAAGAAAAAAAGTTAAGCCAAAATGAGGGTAAGTAGAAATGGCCAATAATACAAACCAAAATAAAGAGTTCTTTTTCTAAAGTTGAAGAATGTAGTATTGAGTGCAGCAGACTACATTGTGCCCAGATCCAAGACGATGTGTTCTTCCTCAGGTTTGTGTTGAACCTCATTGTAACAGTGTAAGAGGCCACAGGCAAGAAGGACAGACAGGGTCTTGAGCAAAGCACAAAGTGTTGGAGTAACTCAGCAGGAGGGAATGGACAGGTGCCGTTTCCCGGGTCAGGACCCTTCTGGAGTCCGGATAAGAATCTCAACCTGAAATGTCATTATCCAATCCTTCCACAGATGCCTTACAAGCGGAGTTCCTCCAGCACTTTGTGTTTTGCAAAAGATTCTGGCATCTGCAGTTCCTTGTATCTCCATGGTTGGGGTCTTTCCAGGTGATGCATTGATTCACTTGCACATCTTCCAATATCGTGTGCTGCATTCAGAATTCACAGTGGCTTCCTTTATGATAGAGAATCCAAAGACAGATTGGCACCTATGCTCAGTTTGCAGGAGTGACCCTGACCTTCTGCATCTTTAATTCACCACGCCATTCACACTCACACTTGTTGCACATATCCCACAGCCTAGCTATTGCGTCATATTACAGACTTGGAAGCTGAACCTGATCTTAACTGCCCCTTAATGTCCACATTAGGTCACCTGGTCTCCCCCTATCGGAGATATTTGGTGTGTTCTACCCTCCACCTCCTACCTTCGCTGTCTAAAACTATCTCTCTTTACCAGTTCAGGTGAAGGACCTTGGACCTGACACATCAACTGTTTCTCTTCCACAGAGGCTGCATGTTCTGCAAACAGTTTTCCACATGTCCTGTTTTTATTTCAGATTTCCAGCATCTGTAGGGTTTTTTTCTGACTTTCATTTAGATTAACTTCTGCAGTTGAGGTTATTTAACTGGAGTTTCTCACTTGATAACGACAAGCCTGTGATCTATCCAGTAATCATTTCACCTGTTTGAGAGCCAAATCTTGGCATACAAGTTCACTGGTAGCACAAAGGTGATGATGCATGCTTACTTGTCAGTGGGTGTTATATCTCATGTTAATTAAACCTCATACATGATTCCTAAGACAGGTATAACTATCAAATTTTTCTCACCACTTACCTTTAAGCAATCTTGCACCATTAACTGGAAGACTTGGTACTTTCAATGCCCACTATATTTGAACAAAATTTAACGGGAATGCAATGTAAAAAGCAAAAAGCACAGAATGCTGCCTTATTATGTCCTTATCAGCCTTAAATTTCTATTGAAACATTAAAATCAGGAAGAATTTCTGCAGTGTAAAGTCTCAGGCCTGAGAAGTCATTAATTAACATTAGGATCACAGCTTCTGGCGGGATGAGTGTTTGGAGCACGGTTACTCTCTCACACAACATTTTCTCCCTATAACATGGAATATTAAAATGCAGTTCTAGTCAAGCAGTGCACTGGCATTCTGCTGTTTGTATCATATTTATTTTGACTGCAATTATTTTTAATTATACTTTCATTCTCCACCAATTTCCTCATTATGTTTTCAATTTGATTACAAGATTTGGACGCTGAACGCCACTTAAGAACTGGAAATCTGCTTGATGTAAATCAGACTCGTAGTATTGTCAGATTTGAAATCCCATTTATTTTTCCCATCTGATCTCCCCAATCCAGACTGCAGTGCGCAGACTGAGCAGCAGAAATGTCACAATATAAAAGATTTCTGAAATGGAAATGAATGTCTAGACTTCTCTCCTCAATGTGGATCTCACTGTGTGCAGAATCATTGGCGTAAATTGCATCCTAACACTCTGTGTGCCAACATATGGTGTGTTGGGAAATATTACCCGTCTCATCCATGCACACCTGATGGAGCACTAAAGAACATAAAATATAACAGAATACATTATCATTGTCGATAAAGTTGGTTTGTTTTTTATTTAATTACTTTTTAATGTTAAATGTTAATGGCTTTCATTCCAAGATTGTTTGGAAATGTAAATTAATACTTCACAAACTCTTAAAGCGTACAACATCTTTTAATGATAGCACAGCGTATTACATACATCTTCAAGCACTGGCTACGTTCCTCTACTGAACTGTACCCAGGAAGGGAAGGCGTTATGATTGATGTTAACTAGGCGGGGTTAATGGTACTGAGGTAACTATGTTATTGGTTGCATATAAACCATCTACATCCTTCCCCCTAGAAAATTAAACAGATTGTTGTCACAACAACAGAATTAATAACAGAATTAAGCAAAATCGCCATAGCGCACAGGTGGCTTACTAATCCGGCCCGAGCGCGTACGAATGTCTCCCCCTCCCCCCGAAAGAGCAGAAGAAACCGGAGGACACGAGGCTGCAGGGAAACCAGGGAAGGGAGGTGCGGTGGTAGAACCGGGAGAGTGGGAACCGGCAACAGGGGACCCGCGCAGAGGGGAACCGGGCGCGCGATATGGGGACCGAGGCATACAAGGAACGCTGGCCGGGACGGCAGCCGGCTGCTGGTATGAGAGCGGCGGGGCATAGGGTCCCGGGGGCTGCGGCTTTGGCTCATTAACCGCAAGCAGGTGTTGTCGGCTTCTTCGGTAGATGGTGCCCTCATGGTCCACCAGGTACGAACGAGGTGAGTCGGCCACCCCAACCACGGTGGCCAGACGGGAGTGACCGCCGGCGGTCTGCAACCGAACAACCTGTCCAGGCAAAAGAGGATCGAGTGGTCTGCACGACCGATCGTGGGAACGCCGCTGGCTGTCATGCTTCTCTTGAATACGCCTCTGCACGGAGGCAGGCTCCAGCACCCGAGGTTGCAGCTGGCGCTGGGCAATCGGGATAGTAGATCTGGTATTCCTTGACATCAGACGCTGAGCAGGTGACCCCATGGCCGGATCCCTGGAAACATTCCTGAGGTTTAGGAGATCCAAGTACAAATCAGTGTTGGAAAGTCTCGCCTGTTCCATCAGATGCTTGGCGCTGCGGACGGCCCGTTCTGCAAGTCCGTTGCTCTGTGGGTACTCAGGGCTGCTGGTGAAATGCACAAAATTCCACTTGTCCGCAAAACTTTTGAATTCTCGGCTGGTAAACTGCCTGCCGTTGTCAGTCTGCAGCCTGACAGGGGACCCAAAAGTGGAGAAGTGTTTCCGCAGCTTTCGGATCACCATCTCCGACGTGAGGGATGTCAGTAAATCCACCTCGAACCAGTTTGAGTATGAGTCGACCAGGACAAGGTAGTGGTTACCACGCCACTCGAAGATGTCAGCAGCCAACGAGGACCAGGCCAAGGCAGGGGCAGGCTGTTGCAGCAGGGGCTGTCGCTGCTGGTGTGGAGCAAGACTGTTGCACGTGGAGCAGGCAGAAACTCGGTCTCGGATATATTTGGCCATTCCAGGCCAGTAGAATTGGCACTGAGCGTGGGCGAGTGTTGCATCGACCCCAGGGTGTCCGCTATGGGCTGCGCAATAGTAAGAGTCAAACAGGGAGGACGGGACCACAACTTTATGTCCCTTGACGATGACGCCATTCTGGAGCACCAATTCGTCGCGGACCAGGAAGAAAGGCTGTGTTTCAGATGGCGCAGCGGAGCGCTTTGTTGGCCACCCTGCTTTAATCACAGTGGCAAGCCGCTGCAAAACTGGATCGGCAGCGGTGTGCTCGGCCAACACCTGTAGCTGCTTGGTGGGAATGAAATTAACGCCCAGTACAAGCAAGTCCTCCGTTTCGTAGGGGTGGCGATCACAGGAGGTCCGCGGGGCGCGCGATAGGGTGTCCGCAATGTGCATCTCGGTGCCCTTCTTGTAGATGATGTCGAATTCGAAACGCTGGAGCTGTAGCATCATACGCTGCAGCCTGGCGGGGGCAGCGTGAATTGGCTTGTTTAGGATGGTCACCAGTGGCTGGTGGTCGGTTTCGACCGTAAATCTGCTGCCGAACAGGAAATCTCTGAACTTGGAGCAGGCGAACACCACCGCGAGCAGCTCTTTCTCGATCTGAGCGTACCGCTGCTCGGTGTCCGTCATGGTGCGGGAGGCATAGGAGACAGGATGTAACGATCCATCGACAGACTGAAGGCAAGCCGCACCCAGACCGAACTTGGAAGCGTCACAGGTGACGGTGATGGGGCGACTTACATCGAAGTACCGCAACGTCGGGGTGTCAATCAATTTCGACTTGAGGCAGTCAAAGGCCTGCTGGTGATGTTGGAGCCAGGCCCAGGCAATATCCTTTTTTGTCAATTGCCGCAGGGGAGCACTCAGCTCACTGAGGTTTTGTATAAACTTCCCCAGGTAGTTCACCATGCCTAAGAATCGTTGTAGACCTGGCACGTCGGTGGGGGCTGCCATCTCGGAGATGGCAGCTGCCTTCAAGGGGTCGGGTTTTAGTCCGTTAGAGGTGAAGACGTGTCCCACATACGTGACTTCTGGGACGCGGAACCGGCATTTCTTGGGATTCAGCTTCAGATTGACCTTCCGCGCCCGATCCAGGATGCTGCGGAGGTTCAGGTCGTGCTCCGCAATGTCTTTCCCATAAACCAGGATATCATCCACGATGATGGCACATGGCAGGCCCGAGAATATCTGCTCCATAGTTCGCTGGAACACCTCGCTAGCGGAATTAATGCCGAATGGCATTCGCAGGAACTTGAATCTGCCAAACGGTGTGGCGAAGGTCGTTAGGTCAGAAGACTCTTTGTCCAACGGGATCTGCCAAAACGAGTTCTTAGCGTCTAGGACCGAAAAGATGGTGGCCTGCCCGACCTGAGCCGCCACGTCCTCAACAGACCGCATGGGGTGGTGTGGTCGCCTGATTGCAAGGTTCAAGTCCTTCGGATTGATACACACACGTATTTCATTCTTGTCTTTCTTTATCGTGGCAACCATAGTGGAGACCCAAGCGGTGGGATCGCTAACCGCTTCTAGCACCCCCTTTTCGACCATGTTATTCAGCATCGCCTCGACCCTGTCTTTCATGGCGTGAGACACCCTGTGAGCTGCGCGGGCTACAGGTTGTACGTCTGGGTCAACGGAAATACGATATGTGAGTGGTAACTTTCCCAGGTCATCGTTGAACAGGTCCTGGTATTCCACAACAGGGTTGAACGACAGTTGCACTTTGTGGACCGTGCGGTCGAAGGACACCAGGCCAAGATCTTGGCACGCACGGTTGCCCAGCAGGGTTACACAGTCAGAGTTCAAAACATAGAAAACGAGGTTTCTCGTTGCCTTTTGCAGCACACAAGTTAAAGCAGCCCTCCCCACAGGCCTTAGAATTTCTCCACCATAGGCATGCAACGTAGCGTTGTCAACAACCAGGGGCTCATTATTCCTTATCTTATTGAAAAGATTTATTGACAATACGTTGACCTTCGCACCTGTATCCAGCTTTGCAAGGAAGGACACACCATTGACAGTCAGAGCTACAGAGGGATCAGAGCGTTGGGCGGTTGTGTGTAGGAGGGTAAACACATTCGAATCCTCAGGAGGATTAATTGGATCTGCCTCGTAGGAGTCGACCAGGCTGGGCTGTAAATCGTAACAGCCATCAGATTGCCTCAGCATGTTTAGACTGGGTCTGGAAATCTGTGCCTGTCTCCCACGGGAACGGATCGAGCGACAGGCCGCAGAGAAGTGGTTTAACTTTTTACAAAAGTTACAAAATTTGCCATAAGCAGGGCAGGTAGACAGTCTATGGTGCATGTAGTTACAGTTTGGGCACCTTTTTTGGGGCACTTCACCAGGACCTGGGTTGGCACGCGGCAGAAAAGCATTGTTTACCATCCGAGGCTGGGGTCTCCTACACCCAGCCAGGTTGATAGATTTATTGGCCGAGTCTCGGTGGTCATCTGGCAATACAACGACCTCAGACAATCTGCAGGCATGCATAGCTTTTTCCAACGTTAGATCCGGATCCCTTAGAAGCTCACATCGTAGCTTCTGGTCACGCATGCCAGTTACTAAAATGTCTCTAGTGAGCTGCTCCGTCATGTCACCAAAACGGCACCGCTGGGCGAGATAACGCAAATCAGCAATAAAACATTCAACAGGTTCATCCGGCAACTGTTTTCTTGTAAAGAACCGTGCCCTCTGCAGAATGCGGTTCGAGGGCAGGTCACAAATCTCCCTGAACTTACGTAGCAGGCAAGCGGGGTCACTGGCAGATTCTGCAGGGGTAATCTCCACGTTGTCGTCGCCCAGGACCGCTGGAGCATAGGTGAAAGTTCTGGCTCTCTTCATGGCATCAGGTCCGACAAGGTTGAGTAGGAGGGAGGCTTTAAGGGAGTCAGGATCAGCGCGATGTGCGACGTTGACAAAGTGGGTGAAATCAAACTCAAACGTGTCCCAGCGCTCAGAAATGTCAGCATCAAAGACAAGCTGCGCGGGCTTTCTGCAAGAGGACGCCATGGTCAGAGAGATTAAGCACAAAAAAGGCACAAATCAAAAAAAAGAAATAAAACCCGACAGACAGGAGACGCAAGTGTCTTCCACTTCCGACACCATGTAAATTAATACTTCACAAACTCTTAAAGCGTACAACATCTTTTAATGATAGCACAGCGTATTACATACATCTTCAAGCACTGGCTACGTTCCTCTACTGAACTGTACCCAGGAAGGGAAGGCGTTATGATTGATGTTAACTAGGCGGGGTTAATGGTACTGAGGTAACTATGTTATTGGTTGCATATAAACCATCTACAGGAAAGATAACATTAAAATAACTGAAAGTAGACAGTATAAGTTAAGAGTTATAATGAAATCCTGTATTGGTGAGGGACTTATTCATTGCCTAGCTCACATGAGTAAGAATAATCAACTTATACATTTCACAGCTAAGTAATATAATCTAATGATCTGATGGTACAGCAAATGCAATAAAAATAAGAAATTGGGAGCAATTCTCTGGCACAGCTGGTAGAGCTGCTGCCTCACAATGCCAGGGACTCGGGTTCAATCCTGACCTCAGGTGCTGACTTGTGTGGAGTTTGCAAGTTCTGCTGGTGACCCTCTGGGTTTCCTCCGGGTGCTCCTGTTTCTACCCACATCCCAAAGACGTGCGGGGTTGTAGGTAAATTGCCGTTAGAATGTAGGATGTGGATGTGAAAGTGGGATAACATAGAACTAATGTGAAATGGCAGGGCCAGTTGGGAAGGTGATCAAGCAGATGTAGAGGCTTTTTGGCTTTTAAATAAGAGCACCAAGTTACTAAACTGATAAACTCTTAAAAATCTTTGGTTTGGTCTTAGCTGCACACAATTCTGGGTGTCAACCCTTAAGAAAGATTCAAGACCCTAAAGGTACAGGAGGTTTAGCAAGGTAGTGTCTGCCTAGGGAGGGGCTTACATGGAGATGTTGAAATGCTGGTATTGTTCTCCTTCAGTTAGAGTTATTTGAGAAAGTCTGAATAGAATTACTCAATTATGAGGATATTTCGTAGAGCAATTAGGAAAAACTGTTTTCAACTGGTATGTAGTTTGCTAATGCAGATAGACAAAAAAAATAAAGGGAAAATGGAGACATATTTCTTCACAGGGAAGTTGTGGCATTGTAGAAAGGAGTACCTGAAAATGTGCTGGAATCATGTCCCATGGGAACTTACGAAAGGCACATGGACTCAATTGAAGAGAACTATTGTCTGTAAAGGTCTTGCAGCTAGCTGGAAGTGATGACAGCGTACACAGATTTCTGATGCATGTCAGGAGAACTTAGCGGGTGATGAGTAGAGTGCTCAAGGCGAAGAAATCAGAAAGCGGTCCAGACATATGGTGAAGCAGTAGTGTGAACAGCCAACACTCAATGTGAATAAGAAGAATCAAGCACAAAGCTATTGGTGTGGACCCATGAGTAGCTAAAAGTCCTTGTGTGTATTCATAGACAATAAAAACATTTCCTCCAGCTTTGTCAATAACCTCCCGCAGTGGTCAATAGAAAATAGCCCGATCGCTTACCGGTAAATAAGTAACTGGTAACTTCTTTCAGTTATGGCTGAAATCTAACCTTTAAATGTCTCAGCTCACACACACAGCCACACACCCATTGCTTCACATTCACTTCTTACTATTTGCAGATATTGCCATCCAGTCAACCATGCCAGCCAAATGGCATATTCTGTAACATATTTCCCTCTCTCGCTGTAATATATTCACCACCAGCAGCACTAAACTAACAAGAGACAGGGATGACCTAATTACTGAAACCCCTGGAGATGAGAGTTCCAGGGATTCCTGCAGCAGTTCTCACAGACGAGTTAAACCGTTACTTTGGATCTGTCTTCACTGAGGAAGATACACACAATCTCCCAAATGTTCTAGGGGCCGGAGAACCTAGGGTGATGGAGGAACTGAAGGAAATCCACATTAGGCAGGAAATGGTTTTGGGTAGACTGATGGGACTGAAGGCTGATAAATCCCCAGGGCCTGATGGTCTGCATCCCAGGGTACTTAAGGAGGTGGCTCTAGAAATAGTGGAAGCATTGGAGATCATTTTTCAATGTTCTATAGATTCAGGATCAGTTCCTGTGGATTGGAGGATAGCAAATGTTATCCCACTTTTTAAGAAAGGAGGGAGAGAGAAAACGGGTAATTATAGACCAGTTAGTCTGACATCAGTGGTGGGGAAGATGATGGAGTCAATTATAAAAGGCGAAATTGCTGAGCATTTGGATAGCAGTAACGGGATCATTCCGAGTCAGCATAGATTTACGAAGGGGAAATCATGCTTGACAAATCTACTGGAATTTTTTGAGGATGTAACTAGGAAAATTGACAGGGGAGAGTCAGTGGATGTGGTGTACCTCGACTTTCAGAAAGCCTTCGACAAGGTCCCACATAGGAGATTAGTGGGCAAAATTAGGGCACATGGTATTGGGGGTAGGGTACTGACATGGATAGAAAATTGGTTGACAGACAGAAAGCAAAGAGTGGGGATAAATGGGGCCCTTTCGGAATGGCAGGCAGTGACCAGTGGGGTACCGCAAGGTTCGGTGCTGGGACCCCAGCTATTTACAATATATATTAATGACTTAGACGAAGGGATTAAAAGTACCATTAGCAAATTTGCAGATGATACTAAGCTGGGGGGTAGTGTGAATTGTGAGGAAGATGCAATAAGGCTGCAGGGTGACTTGGACAGGTTGTGTGAGTGGGCGGATACATGGCAGATGCAGTTTAATGTAGATAAGTGTGAGGTTATTCACTTTGGAAGTAAGAATAGAAAGGCAGATTATTATCTGAATGGTGTCAAGTTAGGAGGAGGGGGAGTTCAACGAGATCTGGGTGTCCTAGTGCATCAGTCAATGAAAGGAAGCATGCAGTAACAGCACACTGTGAAGAAAGCCAATGGAATGTTGGCCTTCGTAACAAGAGGAGTTGAGTATAGGAGCAAAGAGGTCCTTCTACAGTTGTACCGGGCCCTGGTGAGACCGCACCTGGAGTACTGTGTGCAGTTTTGGTCTCCAAATTTGAGGAAGGATATTCTTGCTATGGAGGGCGTGCAGCGTAGGTTCACTAGGTTAATTCCCGGAATGGCGGGACTGTCGTATGTTGAAAGGCTGGAGCGATTGGGCTTGTATACATTGGAATTTAGAAGGATGAGGGGGGATCTTATTGAAACATATAAGATAATTAGGAGATTGGACACATTAGAGGCAGGAAACATGTTCCCAATGTTGGGGGAGTCCAGAACAAGGGGCCACAGTTTAAGAATAAGGGGTAGGCCATTTAGAACGGAGATGAGGAAGAACTTTTTCAGTCAGAGAGTGGTGAAGGTGTGGAATTCTCTGCCTCAGAAGGCAGTGGAGGCCAGTTCGTTGGATGCTTTCAAGAGAGAGCTGGATAGAGCTCTTAAGGATAGCGGAGTGAGGGGGTATGGGGAGAAGGCAGGAACGGGGTACTGATTGAGAGTGATCAGCCATGATCGCATTGAATGGCGGTGCTGGCTCGAAGGGCTGAATGGCCTACTCCTGCACCTATTGTCTATTGTCTATTGTCTATTGTCTAATTTGTGGGTGGCAATGACTTTGGGACTCTCAGGGATGAGCACGTATTCATGCACAGTCCCCCAGAGCCCATTGTTCATTGCACACTCCCTTCTGACTTGCAAGCTATTTTGGGATAAGCTTAATCTCTTATTTGCCTCTTCTGACCAAATGGTTCTCTGGTGCTTTTGATTTAATTTTAGATACCCAGATACCCTGCCTGATCAGAGGGTGGTGACTAAGCAGCAAGTGAGTGGAATTAGGTGTGGAGAGATCTGGGAAATGGATTCAATCCTGGAAGCGGAGAAGATTGTGTAGAGGATCTGATGACTGAGTCATCAGTCCAGCTGGTGGATGGAGGCTTTCTGATACTAGATTGGTTTTTTTAATTGCGATTTGATGGTGAGAAATAATGGAGAATTGCAGAAAGTAGATCTAATTATTCTGGCTTCGCAGATAATTATCCAAGGGCAGGTAACCTTCGAGAGCCCTTCTTCTACTGTTGTGTTTTCCAAAGGTTATGAAACCCAGCTCGCCTAAGGTCCCTGACCTGAAATGTTAACTGGTTTCTCTGTTCATGGATACCGCCTGACTGGTCGAGTTCTTCTATGATTTCTGTTTTTGTTTCAGATTCCAGTATCAGCAGCTTTATTTGTTTTATTTATTTTCCAGCCTTCCTTAGTACGAAGGATAATTGAGATGGTTCCAGCCTGATTAGAATGTGGGGCAGTTGGGAGAGTGGCTACATCACGGTGGTGGAGACCCCGGTTCAATTCTGACCTCGCATGCTGTCTGCATGAAGTTTGCACGTTCTCCCTCTAACGGTGTGGGCTTTTTCCTGGAACTTTGGTTTCCTCCTACATCCAAAGATGTGCTGCACAGTAGGTTGATTGGTCACTGTAGATAGTAGGTGAGGGGTGGGATCTGGCAGCAGTTAATAACAATGTGGAGAGAATAAAATTGCATTTGATTGGTGTAAGATTAGTGTAAATGGTGGTTGAATATCGGCATGGAATCGGTCAAGGGCCTGTTTCCATGCAGTATCTCTCCAAGGCCATCTTCTCTGAGGGGCTGGCGCATCATCCTCTTGTCCTTTGTCCATAAAAACCCAGAATTAGCGGGTTGAAGCAGGTTTCCTCATATGCTCAGAACTGATTTCCTGCACCGTGACCTATTCTATGCACATCCATTTTTAAATTTCTCCACCTCAATATCTCGTATAAATGTTAGAATTTTCAGACATTTCACTCAAGAATTTGTGTAATTGGCCTCAAAGAGAGGATATCAAAAGTGGTTTGCATAACTGGGTAGCAAAGTAAAAACATGGGAAGAAAAAGCAATGTGAATGCATTATGATGTTAGTACAGCTTGAATGTACAATGGATGTTCTCATTGAAGCATCCGAGCAAATGACTATTGTTATAGCTAAAACCTTAAATACCAGGTTAACCAAGAAAGGGTAACACATCTGTTACCCAGCTGATTAAGTTCAATGTCCTTTCCTGAAGTACATAATACAATTCGAGGAGCAGCGCATTGGTGTAGCTAATAGAGCTGCTTCCTAGCAGCACCAGAGACCTAGGTTCAATCCCGATTTCTGGGTGGAGTTTGCAATTTCTACCTGTGACCACATGGGTTTCCTCCGGGCGAATAGATTTGTAGGTTAATTGGTCGCTGTAAAGTGCTCCAAATGTGTATGGCGTGGATGTGTAAGTGGGACAATGTAGAACTAGTGTGTGTGGGTGATTAATGGTGGCCATGGACTTGGTGGGCCGAAGGGCCTTTGTTTCATGCTACATCTTTCAATTAAACTATCTCCACAGGGAAGCCCTCTGCATTGTTGAAGGTATCAACCTTGGATAAATTACATAGCATTGCTGTCTGATAACACAAATGTATCCACAGATTTTCATGCCATGATTTGGAGATAAGAAAGGGTTTCAACAATTCTTGAGGCCACATAAATGTCTGAATGTGTTCTGCAATGTCTTTAAACATTAAGCCACTGTGTAGACCCAATTTATTCTTTATTTGCTTAAACATTAATTTAAGCACAAAGGCAAATTAAAGTGAATTGTTCTTCACGAAATGCAGCTAATTTGATTGCTGGTCTGCCCTGTATAATTAGAATAATTATCCTTTTTTTTTTGCAGGAAAAACGAACAAGTATACCTGAAAATGAACCAAAAGCTGCTCCTCTGACGATTGATACAGCATTCCAGGATAAAGATAAAATTTCAGAGGTAAGTGTTCTAGTTTCAATTAATGTATTCATAATAGAGTATGTTCTTTCCAACATTTACTTTTACTTTTCGGGGAAAGTAAACAAAAACTGCAGAGGATGGAATTGTAAATAAAAAACAGAAAATGCTGGAAATGCTCAGCAGCTCAGGCAGCATCTGCCAAAAGAAAAACAACAATTTTAATCCTTTCTTCAGAATGATTCTGGCCTGTTGAGTACATCCAGCACTTCTGCCTAAGAAAAAAAAAATACTGTTAAGTGTTCTAACTAAATTGGTTGGTACATATTGACAAAATCTAAAATTCAGTTCACAATACCAAACGAACATAAGTGAAAGGCAGACATCCACATTGTAGGCTGCGAGCAGAGTTGGAAAGAGTAGAAGGGGACAATAAAGAAGTAGTCTTTTGAAAATGCCAAATTTTGGGATACATTGATTAAAGATGAAATACGAAAAAAGAGGTTATCCACTTTGGCGGCAAAAACAAGGAGGCAGATTATTATCTCAATGGTGTCAGATTAGGTAAAAGGGAAGTGCAATTAGACCTGGGTGTCCTTGGACACCAGTCGCTGAAAGTAAACATGCAGTTACAGCAGGCAGTGAAGAAAACTAATGGCATGTTGGTCTTCATAATGAGAGGATTTGAGTATAGGAGTAAAGAGGTCCTTCTGCAGTTGTATAGCGCCCTGGTGAGACCACATCTGGAGTATTGTGTGCAGTTTTGGTCTCCAAATTTGAGGAAGGACATCACTGCTATTGAAGCAGTACAGCATAGGTTCATGAATTTAAATCTTCTGGGGAAGTCCAGAACCAGGGGCCACAGTCTAAGAATAAAGGGGAGGCCATTTAAAGCTGAGGTGAGAAAAAACGTTTTCACCCAGAGATTTGTGAATTTGTGGAATTCTTTGCCACAGAAGGCCGTAGAGGCCAATTTACTGGATGAATTTAAAAGAGAGTTAGATAGAGCTCTTGGGGCTAGCGGAATCAAGGGATATGGGAAGAAGGCAGGCGCGGGTTACTGATTGTGGATGATCAGCCATGATCACAATGAATGGCAGTGCTGGCTCGAAGCGCCAAATGGCCTCCTCCTGCACCTATGTTCTATGTTTTCTATGAATCTGTGTAATATATTAAGCAATGGAGTTTGAGATATTGGTTAAAAGAATGTGAAATCTACCTTGATTTTGAATAATAATTATGCAGGGATGAAAGAATGGTACAACAGAAGGTTCAGAGGTGAGGCATTCAGAAAATAAATTGATAAAATAGTGAGACAAAATGATAATGGTAGAACTGAGGGACAGAATATGACAGTGGCGGCACGGTAGCGCAGCGGTAGAGTTGCTGCTTTACAGCGAATGCAGCGCCGGAGACTCAGGTTCGATCCTGACTACGGGTGCTGCACTGTAAGGAGTTTGTACGTTCTCCCCGTGACCTGCGTGGGTTTTCTCCGAGATCTTCGGTTTCCTCCCACACTCCAAAGACGTACAGGTATGTAGGTTAATTGGCTGGGTAAATGTAAAAATTGTCCCTAGTGGGTGTAGGATAGTGTTAATGTACGGGGATCGCTGGGCGGCACGGACTTGGAGGGCCGAAAAGGCCTGTTTCCGGCTGTATAGATATGATGATATGATATGATATGATAGTGGGCTCATTAATAATGTGAGCCATTACCCATACCCCCTTACTCCGCTATCCTTAAGAGCTCTATCTAGCTCTCTCTTGAATACATTCAGAGAATTGGCCTCCATTGCGTTCTGAGGCAGAGAATTCCACAGATTCACAACTCTGACTTTAAAAGTTTTTCCTTATCTCCGTTCTAAATGGCCTACCCCTTATTCTTAAACTGTGGCCCCTGGTTCTGGACTCCCCCAACATTGGGAACATGTTTCCTGCCTCTAACGTGTCCAACCCCTTAATAATCTTATATGTTTCGATAAGATCCCCTCTCATCCTTCTAAATTCCAGTGTATACAAGCCTAGTCGCTCCAGTCTTTCAACATATGACAGACCCGCCATTCAGGGCATTATCCTAGTAAACCTACGCTGCACGCCCTCAATAGCAAAAATATCCTTCCTCAAATTTGGAGACCAAAACTGCACATAGTACTCCAGGTGCGGTCTCACTAGGGCCCTGTACAACTGCAGAAGGACCTCTTTGCTCCTATACTCAATTCCTCTTGTTATGAAGACCAACATTCCATTGGCTTTCTTCACTGCCTGCTGTACCTGCATGCTTCCTTTCAGTGACTGATGCACTAGGACACCCAGATCTTTTGTACGTCCCCTTTTCCTAACTTGACACCATTCAGATAATAATCTGCCTTCCTATTCCTACCACCAAAGTGGATAACCTCACACTTATCCACATTAAACTGCATCTGCCATGCATCCGCCCACTCACACAACCTGTCCAAGTCACCCTGCAACCTCATAGCATCTTCCTCACATTTCACACTGCCACCCAGCTTTGTATCATCTGCAAATTTGCTAATGGTACTGTTAATCCCTTCATCCAAGTCATTGATGTATATTGTAAATAGCTGCTGTCCCAGCACCGAGCCTTGCGGTACCCCACTAGTTCCTGCCTGCCATTCTGAAAGGGACCCTTTTATCCCCACTCTTTGCTTTCTGTCTGTCAACCAATTCTCTATCCATGTCAGTACCCTAGCCCCAATACCATGTGCTCTAATTTTTCCCACTATTCTCCTATGTGGGACCTTGTCGAAGGCTTTCTGAAAGTCGAGGTACACCACATCCACCGGCTCCTCTGTCCTAGTTACATCTTTAAAAAATTCCAGAAGATTAGTCAAGCATGATTTCCCCATCGTAAATCCATGCTGACTCAGAACGATCCTGTTACTGCTATCCAAATGGTCCGCAATTTCGTCTTTTATAATTGACTCCAGCATCTTCCCCACCACTGATGTCAGACTAACTGGTCTATAATTTCCCCTTTTCTCTCTCCCTCCTTTCTTAAAAAGTGGGATAACATTTGCTACCCTCCAATCCACAGGAACTGACCCTGAATCTATAGAACATTGGAAAATGATCACCAATGCGTCCACAATTTCTAGAGCCAACTCCTTAAGTACATAGAAATACATCCATGCCGATTGCACACAGAAAATCTTTGCTGTCCAATCTACTCATGACTCTATCAATGGCACACACTCAAAACAATTACTAACACACAATGAAGTATGCTGACTTGTGGAAAACCATGGCTTTATTGGACATGCACAGAAACAAACAGAAGCCAATCACCGTATAACATAGAACTCTCAGAGACAATAACATCTATCTAATATGCATGTAGTCCATCATTTTGTGCAGAATATGGAGAAGACCATTCCTCTGCCTGACATACATGGCATCTATCACTTGCCGAAGTTTAATCATCTTCCCAATAAAGTGTAAGATTTTAGTTTGCCAGTACCTTTCCATTCCTAAATATCGCACCAATGACTTTAAAGTCATCTCTATGATGTCTACTTTACACACACTATCATGATTTCTGTAGTCACATAATATAATCAAAACTGCTCTAGTTTAAAAATCTTTATTCTCATTTTTAAATCCTTTATATTCCTATTTTCTTATATTTGCAATCTCTTCAAACCAGTGACTTTTCTTATTTTCAGTTCTGGCATCTCGCATGTTGCTGATTGTTACAACGTTTATTTGGAGGCCATATGCATGGTTGCGTTAGCCCTTTGGAAGTTGTCTCTAAAGTAATTGGCTTCTTACTTCCTTTGAAATACTCCTTAAAATCATAAGATCATAAAATCATGTGATAGGTGCAGAATTAGACATACGTCCCATCAAGACTACTCCACGATTCAATCAGGCTGATCTATCTCTCCCTCCTAACCTCATTTTATTGCCTTCTCCCCACAACCTCTGACACCCGCACTAATCAAGAATCTATCTATCTTTGACTTAAATATGTCCACTGACTTTGCCTCCACAGCCTTCTGTGGCAAAGAATTCCGCAGACTCACCACCTTCTGACTAAAGAAATTCCTCCTCATCTCCTTCCTAAAATAACATAGTTTAATTCTGAGGCTATGAACTCTAGTCCTAGATTCTCCCACTAGTGGAAACATCCTCTCTATATCCACTCTTTCACTATTCTATACGTTTCAATGAGGTCCCCCTATCAAATCCTACCCCTTTCACCACTGGGTCTGATATCTCTTGCAGTGGCTTAGAAGCAAAATGTTTATTATGACTACTCTTGAGCTGTTATACTATATTATTGCTGATCTGTTTATGAAAGTCGTTGTTACTATTTTATTACTATATTTTATTTTTTACAGGACCTGACAGATTCTTTGGTGGGAATGCAAAAAATATGCCTAAAGAAGCCAGCCCATTTCACATCATTTTCCCAAGAGACTATCTCTATGATGCTACAGGTAAAGCACAAAGTTTACACAGTAGGAAGAACAGCAAAACAGCTTTCAAAAGTATGGTGGACTTGACCATGTGTCTAACATTTTAAAAAGGTTTAATCATTTAGACTTTCTTTTAGCATTTCCTTTCTTTTTTTAACAACTCCTCAATGATACTGAACGTTTGTAAATGTTAAAGGTTAATATCAGTGATAGTGTTGTCAACATGGAGCTTGGAGGTAGGACCTCACCTGCAGTTAAAGATGCTCGGTTATGCTAACATGGCCAGCCAATTGTACTGTTAAAGGTCAAGGGCTGCCATGGGCTGTTTGTGAAGAGCAGGAACCAAAGAGAAATAAGGGGATTTGGGAAACCAAGTACATAAATCCATTGAATGGTTCTTGAATGAAACATTGACTAGTTTTTCTTTTCACAAATCCTTTGTGACTGGCAGAGTTCTTCAGCATTTCTGTTTTTATTATCTAAGTCATCTTCTGGAAGACAGATAGTAAAAACAATCATAAAGCTAAAAGAATGTTGACCTTCATTTCACAAAGAATAAAAGGGGAAATGTGCTTCAGTTATGCAGTCACTATTGAGCCGAGCCAGAATGATATGTTAAGTTTTTGTCACAGCACCTCATACCTTCGAAGTGGCACTTAGAGGGCTAACAATGCTTGGTGCTAAAGAAGGCAAGGGGGGTTGAATTGCAGACCATAATCGAACTGAATGGTGGAGTGCACTATCTTTTTTCTCTTTATTGTCTCGCAGAACTTATGTGTAATTTATGTTTTTGTGTGTTTGGTTGAGTCCATGTGGTGCTGCAGCAAGCAAGATATTCATTGTACCTGTACCTCACTGTACTTGTGTATATGACAAGAAATTCAACCTGATTTGAGTTGGCATGAGCAGGAGATAGGTAAATTCATTTTCCTGTGCTAACAAACAAAATGTTAGGGGTAAGGTTCATGATCAAATGAGTGAGATAAATTATCAATTATTTATTAAGAACTGATTTATAATTTTATTTCATATTTTAAACAAGCAATTTCTTTTCCCCCAAAAAGTTGTTTTTTATCGGAGTATGCTCAGACAAAAAAAAATTCTGGATAAGTGTCATTTTGGCGATTGAGAGATGTTGATGTGAAGATTGGGAAATTTTTATGCTAAATTTAAACTTAAATATTAAAAAATGGAAATAATAATATAATTGTTTTTGTAGGATAAGGAAATGCACTCAAAACAATCAGTAGTAACTCGAGAAGATGCCGCAACCTCTGCAGCAGTCGAGAAAGTTCCAACGGAAGAATTATCCCAAGCGTTAGTTGAGTATATACCAGAACAGGTTTGGGTGGCCGTTGACTCTCCATTGACTGCTGAGGCATTGGTGGAAGCTCCAATAGAAGGCACCACGGCTCCGATAACGGCAGCAGGTCCAGAAGAAATTTCATTGGAAGCCACCACTTCTCAGGAGGTTGCAGTAGCCCCAGAAGGAAGTCCTGTGGAAATGACTGAGACTCAACCAATCACAGAAGCACCTGTACCAGGAGAAATCGAAGCCACTGCATCTGAATTAGTCACAGATGCATCGAAACGAGGTTCTTTGGAAGAAACAACCTCGCAGGTGATTGCAGCACCATCAGAAGAAGAGTCAAAGGAAGATGAAGCTGCTCAAATGATTGCAACAACATCAGCACAAGACCAAGAAGAAACAATTCCATCCTCTCAGGAACCAAGTGCAGTAAGTAACGTTTTAGCTTATCAATCTAACAATGAGTACATTGTCTCACAAGCATTCTTTTAGTTTTAAAGGTCTGGCCTAGAAATATATTGAGGTAGCACAAATAAAGCAGTGCTGTACAATTGAAAGTTGCATTATCTTGGAACAGAACAATTTTGTGCACGTTTCTGGGAGCATTATCAATCCATGGGAAATTTACCTCTTAATTAAGATATTTTTTCTTTGCGCTCTTTTTCTGGCATAAAACTCTTTCTGGCAACGTCAGCAGAGCAAAATACATCTGCAATAAAATTTCCAAATTCACCCATCTGAAGAGCAACTGTTCTTATTTATTTGCATACAAAATAGTTTCTTTTAACCCTATTTCTCCTGAACTTGTACTGTATAAAGGGCAAATGCCAAAATTTCATTCTTTGTCCCCCAGTGAAATCTGTAATCTTTCACAAACTTCAATGACCTTACTTCACTCACATCTTCCTAACCTCAGGATCATCCCACATGCCAGTGATCTTGGCCACATCTTATAGTTTTGCTGTTTATTGCTGCATTGTGCATGTCATCAAGGGTCTCCCTGCCCAAGGAGAGGGGGACTATTTAACCTTCCCTCACCCAACAGGAGCAGGCAGAACAGACAAGGGCAAACTCTTGTGTAGGAAAGAACTGCAGATGCTGGTTTACACCGATGAATGATAGACACAAAATGCTGGAGTAACTCAGCGGGTCAGGCAGCATCTCTGGAGAAAAGTAATAGGTGACATTTCAGGTCAAGTCCCTTCTTCAGACCATCTTTATGGGCAAGCTCTTCCTTAAACTGCAAACAATCAGAGACACCACTAGCAGTTTCCTGCCAGGTATACCTGGCCATGTCTTCCGAGTGTTTTCATGCCCCTTCTACAAAGGATTGTGCCTACATTGACCAATGTCTTCGCCAGTCTATCCAGATTCTATAGATTCCCCGGAAATACTCAGCCACTCTTCCACTTGAGACCTCGCCCGATTATTGCAACATCTGTTCATTTGTTGTCATCTCTTCTCCATAGCAGGAAGAGCCTTGCTTGTGTAGTGCTATATAAAAACTTGGTGCACATATTCCATCAGATGTGCTATGTAACAACTGTGCAAATTTGGAAATTATATATATTTTTAATTTTTGCTTATTTAATGTTAAGATGACCAATGTGTGTAAATCCAGATGGATTTTTTTTGTGTGTTTAGAACAGGATGTGACTGTTCTGGTTGTAAAATATTCTAACATAGATAGTTGTTAGTTGTTTTTCTCCCAGCCAGCAGAGGTTATGGTGTGTTTGAGGATTAGTGCATTGCTTGACAGGCACCATTTTAGTTGATCTCTGCAGGGACTGTGTTTGCAAATGTGCACACAGCAGGCTGGGGGGGAAATAAATAACTACTGAAAGAACAAAACTCTGCCTCCACTTTTGTCTTGTATGTTTACGGAATAACATAACAGCATCAAGAAAAATGATTCCTGAAGTCAGGTAAGTGAAAAGGACAAAAAAATGGGGACGGGGAAAGAAAGTTGAACATTCAAAACAACAAATATGGAGGCAGCACAATGGCTCAGCTGGTAGAGCTGCTGCCTCACAGCGCCAGAGACCCGGGTTCGATCTCGACCTGTGACCTCATGGGTTCCTCCAGGTGCTCCTGTTTCTAAAGGCATGCAGATTTGTAGGTTAATAGGCCTCTGTAAATTGTGGCTAACATGTAGGGACCTTAGAAAATGGGAATATAAGCCTAGATTATTTTCTAAATGGGGAGAGAATCTAGAAATTGGAGGTCAAAGGGACTTGGTGCAGGATTTCCAAAAACTTAATTTGCAAGTCGAATCGTTGGTAAGGAAGGCAAACACAATGCTTGCATTTATTTCAAGAGGACTAGAATACAAATGCAGGGATGTAATGTTGATGCTCTATAACACACTAGTCAGGCTGCATTTGGAGTATTGTGAGCAATTTTGGGCACCATATCTGAGGAAGGATGTGCTGGCTCTGGAGTGGGTATAGAGAAGGTTTACAAGAATGATCCCAGGAATGAGTGGGTTAACATATAATGAGCGTTTGATGGAACTGGGCCTGTATTCGCTGGAGTTTAGAAGGATGAGGGAGGAACTTCATTGAAACTTACCAAATAGTGAAAGGCTTGGATAGAGTGGATGTGGAGAGGATGTTTCCACTAGTAGGAAAGTCTAGGGTTCGAAGTCATAGACTCAGAATTAAAGGACGTTCCTTTAGAAAGATGAGGAATAATTTCTTTAGTCAGTGGGTAATGAATCTGTGGAATTCATTGCCACAGAAGACTGTGGAGGCCAAGTTAATGGATATTTTTAAGGCAGAGATAGATAGAATCTTGATTAGTACGGGGTTATGGGGAGATTGCGGGAGAATGGGGTTAGAAGGGAGAGATAAATCAGCCATGATTGTATGGCGGAGTAGACGATGGGCTGAATTGCCTAATTCTGCACCTATCACATAACCTTTTGACCTTATAACATGGAACTAGTGTGAAAGGGTGATTGATGGTTAATATGGGCGAGAGGGCCTGTTGCCTTGCTGCATCTCTAAATCTAAATCTAATCTCCCTGATCTTACCACAAGAGGAAGGAAAATGGTCACTATTATAGGCTCGATTTTGACTCGCAACACTGGATGGGATTTTGGTATAACTTTGCATTACTTTGCTGCAAATAATAGTGATGATAATAAACAGGGATCTACCTACAGTACACAGGTGGGAGCCTAAGTTCAATGAGAAACCTGTTGAGCCTGGAGATAAAATAACTAATAAAAAATAGAGAATTGGTAGATTTGATGAGTAATAACTTTAATGAGGGCTATTGAGGGCGTGCAGCGTAGGTTTACTAGGTTAATTCCCGGTATGGCGGGACTGTCGTATGTTGAAAGACTGGAATGACTAGGCTTGTATACACTGGAATTTAGAAGGATGAGAGGCGATCTTATCGAAACGTATAAGATTATTAAGGGGTTGGATACGTTAGAGGCAGGAAACATGTTCCCAATGTTGGGGGAGTCCAGAACAAGAGGCCACAGTTTAAGAATAAGGGGTAGGCCATTTAGAACGGAGATGAGGAAAAACTTTTTCAGTCAGAGAGTTGTGAATCTGTGGAATTCTCTGCTTCAGAACGCAGTGGAGGCCAATTCTCTGAATGCATTCAAGAGAGAGCTAGATAGAGCTCTTAAGGATAGCGGAGTCAGGGGGTATGGGGAGAAGGCAGGAACGGGGTACTGATTGAGAATGATCAGCCATGATCACGTTGAATGGCGGTGCTGGCTTGAAGGGCCGAATGGCCTACTCCTGCACCTATTGTCTATTGTCTATTGTCTAATGTGAAGCCAGCTGAGATGGAACAAAGGTGAAGTTTGATCAATGGTTAAGAAAACCAATAAAACAGTGGCTGAATAAAGACACAAAAAGCCGCAGTAACTCAGCAGATCAAACGGCATCTCTCGAGTTTGCAGTTGGATTCATTGAGAACCAGGCTACAACAGTAGACTGTTTCGGATGCCTAGCCTAGGTTCGTGTGCGGAATCAGTGAAGACTGGATTCAGAATAAGTTGTTGTCTGAGATGAATCTGACCTCTGACAAGGCAGCAGAAATGGCAAGTAGAGATATCCAGAACACACAAATGAAATAAATCGTTCCACTGAGCAGCCTGCTTGGTGGACAAGAGGCAAAACATATTTTTCATTTTTCATTACGGATTCCAGATTTCAGGTTAGTTTATTATCATGTACACCAGGGTGCAGTGAAATTCCTTTATCACGTAAAGTTCAACAGAGCAAGCAGTATATACAGTAATGATAAATACAATAGTAAATACAACAATATGAGCAAAAAGTAGAATGGTGCAAGACTGCAATGCAATCTGGAGTTGTACAAAAAATGTAAAGTTCAATAACAGAATAACTGAATGAACTTTCAAGAAGAGCCACCCGTAAAACATCGCCACCCTCAGGTGCCATCTTAAAACAAGCAAAGCATCCAGCATTTTAAAGGTAAATGCAGGTTATTTTTACTGTGATGGATATACATGTTGTCTGAACGCTGGTAAGGAAAATGTCATATAATATCAAGTGTCATCTATTTACAAGGCCATTTTGCCAGAGGTTGCTGGACGAAGGATGAAGTAAAGTTGAGCAAATAAAATGAAAGTAGGAAATTAAAGGAAGGTGCTCAAAGTTCTTGTTCCCACCATTCTTGCCGCATACTGGAAGTAATGTCCTGTAATGCAGAGGAGGTGTTCACAATGTTTACTGAGAAAAGACACTGATTCAATAAAAGTAGAACCGTTTAGTGTGAATGCAAAAGAGAGTGACTAGGCATTTGACCTGGTCACTGGATGCAGCATTGCACTGATAAATCACACTGAAAATACAGTTGGATAACCACAGTAAACCAAACCTGAACTTAAAAAGGCACAGCTAAATCCGAAAGTCCTGTACAGGTGAAAGCATTCAAGTACTTGGAGTTCCTGTCAAGGTGTGTTGAAATCTTACTGGTAGTGTCTCATTGCAAACTCCAGACCAGGCCTGTGGGCAAGGGGCTGGCTAAAATAAATTATCCTGGATTGGAGGGACATTCATAATATTAATATGAGCGAGGCTGGAACATTACTTGGGGGATGCTGAGGAGACATGAAGAGGTTTTCGAAGTTGAGCTGGGCACATAGAAGAGCAGGCAAACGAAAACTCACATTGACTTTGGCATTCCATCATGGTTCTTCAAGCTAGGCTCAATGGACTTTACAATGAACTCAAAATTAGAATCAAAAGTTGACAGGCTTGTCAGATCGATAATAATTGAACATGTAAAGTAATCACTGTGTCCCTGTTAAAGCATAATGGATCTATCCGCATTTATGGAGATTACCAGCTAAATGTAAATTGTGTCTTGAACAAAAGACTTTGGTGCAGTCTTGTCTGAAGAGCAGTAGTTGGCCAAGTAGGATGCAAATGCATATCAATATCATGTTAGAAGATCAGTCTAAAATGTTTTGGACAGTGAAGACACATGATCGTATGTGATCAATTTTCCCATGGAGTTTGGTCTGCACCTATTATCTTTCAGAGAATCATGGAGGAATTATTGCAGGACATTCACAGGGTCAGGATGATATCCTTTTTGTGGGATGTGTAGGAAGGAACTGCAGACGCTGGTTTAAATCGAAGATAGACACAAAATGCTGGAGTAACTCAGGCAGCATCTCTGGAGAGAAGGAATGGGTAACGTTTCGGGTCGAGACCCTTCTTCAAGCTGACGTGAGGGGAGTGGGTGATACCTGGATAAGCAAGCGTATAGATAAGGAAGTGTAAGGTGTGAAAACAGGACATAGGGAATGGAGATCAAGGAAAACATAGAATAAATCATTGTTAGTTGGGAGAAGGTAACAACAAAGCAAACAGAGATAAAATGTAGTTGGAGACAGTCAGACTGGTTGGAGAACTGGGATTGCAGAGGGGATGGAGAGAGAGGGAAACCAAGGGTTACTTGAAGTTAGAGAAGTCAATGTTCATACCTCTAGGGTATAAGCTGCCTAAGCAAAATATGAGGTGCTGTTCCTCCAATTTGCACTGGGCCTCAATCTGACAATGGAGTAGGTCCAGGACAGAAAGGTCAGTGTGGGAATGGGAGGGGGAGTGTAGATTAGTGTTTGCTATGTAGTTAATAAAGTCTTTGGATCATTATCCAGGTGTAAGGCTTCTGTAATTATATAGTCAACAGGGAGCTAAAGTGTTGAGCAGCTGGGAGATCAGGTAGGTTTAGGCAGACTGAGCGGAGGTGTTCAGTGAAACGATCACCGAGCCTGCTCTTGGTCTCGCCGATATACAGGAGTCCACATGTGGAACAGCGGATACAGTAGATGAGGTTCGATGAGGCGCATGTGAACTACTGCCTCACCTGGAAAGACTGTAGTGGTCCTTGGACGGAGTCGAGGGGGGAGGTATAGGGACAGGTGTTGCATTTCCCGTGGTTGCAGGGGAACGCACCTGGGAAGGGGATGATTTGGGCGGGAAGGGACGAGTTGACCAGGGAGTTGCGGAGGGAACGGTCTCTGCGGAAAGCGGAAAGGGGCGGAGATGGGAAGATGTGTCTAATAGTGGGATCCCGTTGGAGGTGGCAAATATGTCGGAGGATTATGTGCTGTATGTGACGGCTGATGGTGGTGGAAGGTGAGGACAAGAGGGACTCTGTCTCTGTTACGAATGGGGGGAGGGGGAGCAAGAGTGGAGCTGTGGGATATGTAGGAGCCTGGAGATACTAACACTGGAATGTGGAGGAAATGTTGAACTTAATGTTCAAGTCGGCCCACATTTAAATGGAAATTAGTGCAGTCTCTTGGTGGATGGAGTACATTACCTGGGTGGATGCTGAAGAACTACACTGTGTTCAAGAGAAAGTAATAACCATTAACATTGTCCATGACTCCACTAATGTAGGTGAGCTAAAGGCATGTCTGAGATTGTTGAATTATTATAAATTCTTGCCAAATCTGGTATCTGAAGTGGAAGTGGACTAAAACTCAGGAAACAGTTTTTGTTAGTATTTGCAAAGAATTGCTTCTAATGTGCAGCTTCACTGATTATAAAGCAGAAAAAATTATCTTATCCATGTTGGTGCTGCATCGTCTCGTCAGAAGGGTTTATATCCTGAAGACTGACGGCAGCGTAGAAAATGTAATCTCAGCTATGGGAAGGTTATTGGGCATCATTTCACTATTTGCATGGATCGCTAATACCAATTTTCCTGTTCCATGAAATGAAGCCTGCACCTCACATAGTTTTCCCCACAAGTTCAAAGATAGATTTGACATTGAAAACATATGAATGCACAATTGCTTTCAAAGCTGAAAAGTACTGTGGAAATGCAGATGTTCTTGGGAGTCTTATGGTGGCAGAGAACATGATTGTTTATGAAGGAGTACAGGACCCGAGTGCTGATGATGGATCATCTGAATACCATGCCGATGAATCCTGATGAATTGGATGGGGGACATCTATAAATGTTGTTACCGCTTTAAGTGGGTGTAAGGTGCTAAATAGAAGATGTCTCCAGCGTATTTGAACAATTTGTAAACCCCTTGGGATAGGGGTTGGCACAGAATGAATATACTTTGTATGATTTCTCATCTTTACTTTGTAGTATTTCTCCTCCAAACCAGGAATGGTCATGTATATTGGGAGCGGCATGTTTGTGAAACTGTTTTATTCTTTGGCAGAGGCCATTTTGGCTGACCCTCGTCAGGCCTGTGTTAAGCGATATGTTCGATAGATAGATGTGAAGAAAATAAATTAGCTTCGACATGGATGAAATTCAACCTAGGATGTTAAAGTATAACGCAAAAAAAAAGTGAATTAAAAATTGAGAATATTATTCTGAAACATGAAAATGCTGTTCTGTAAATCTCACATTCGAAGTTCTCCCACTTGATATGTCTTTCGCAAACGATATTAGAAGTGTTCGGTAACACTATTTGAACGCTAAATAAACCTACATGGAACAATTTTTACATTGTTTTTTTTAATTACAGGACGCCAATTTAAAGGAAAATGAGGCTGCAGTGATCATACAGTCAGCATATAGAGGTTTCTCTACAAGGAAGTCATTGAAAGAAATTGCAGCCCCTCCACCTGATGTGTGAGTTCTGTAATACAGTGCCTCAGCTGACAAAACAAAAGTGTCCACACCGTCCTATATTTCAATTGCTGGATCTTAAAGTATTTTGACCACTGCCATTATTGAAAAAGTATTGCTTGCTTTGTGTTGTGCAGACATTTCAAACACAGGATCAGAGCTATTTTAAAACATTTATTTCAGCAAGGATTTTAAACAGAGAACAATAGTCATGTTAATTTTTAAAGTGCCTCGACTTTCACATGTATACTAATTTAAGAAATAAAAGAAAACTCTTTGCATTCTTTCAGCAAATGTTCTTCTGACAAAATATTTTGTTTAAATTGAATAAACCAAACATAGCGAAACGGCCTTTGAAATTTAAAGAATGAATTTAAAACATGTAGGTATGGAGCTATCAGGATAATAACCAGATGTGCTCATGCCTCAGAAAATTAGGGGGCTTTAAAAAAATTATCTGCAGGATCTTGCTGGTGGGGCAAGCCACGTGAGCAGTAAGTAGTACTGAGCGGTAATGAACAGTAACTTACATTATGCCATGTAAGTAGATGTGATATAGTTCATATAAGGAAGCTCAATCCCTGAGACTATGTCTTTGGATCTTCATTTCATTGACATTCTAATGTACTGAAAAGAAAA
Organism: Rhinoraja longicauda; assembly: GCF_053455715.1. Taxonomy (NCBI): domain Eukaryota; kingdom Metazoa; phylum Chordata; class Chondrichthyes; order Rajiformes; family Arhynchobatidae; genus Rhinoraja; species Rhinoraja longicauda. The sequence continues at coordinate 20,841,805 of NC_135984.1, read as the reverse complement.
TATTTCAAATGTTCTATAATGTTAGAAAATCCTCAGCAAAAGAAGCAGTCCATACCTGCATGCGAAAAGACCTGGACAACATTTGGGCATGGGCTTTAGTTTAATTTAGTTTAGTTTAGAGATATAGCGTGGAAAAAGGCCCTTCAGCCCATCGAGTCCATACCGACCAACGATCGCCCATACACTAGTTCTATCCTTCAGACGAGGGACATTTTACAGAAGCCAATTACCTTCCAAACCTGCACGTCTTTGGAATGTGGGAGGAAACCACAGCACCTGGAGAAAACCTACATGGTTACAGGGTGAACGTACAAAGTCCGTACAGACAGCACCTGCAGTCAGGATCGAACCTGGGTCTCTGGCACTGTGAGGCAGCAACTTTACCACTACACACTGTGCCGCAGTATTCAGGATCAAGTAGCATTTGCATCACAAACGTATCAGGCAATGACCATGTCCAACAGGAGAGTGTCTAACCACCTTACCCTTGACATTCAAAGGTAATAATATTACCAAATCCTCATCTTCAATATCAACATCGACCCTATCATCAATGTCTTGGGGTTGCAGATAATAAAATCAAATGAACCAGCCACACAAAAATGGTGACTACTAAATACTGGGTATGTTTACTCTCATTTGATTCTAAAACCTAACTTTGATTAGTTAGAACCGATAATATGAATAAGAAGCCGACATGCTTCAAAATTGTTTAATTGAGTGTTGTCAATGTAGAATGGTTATGCTTCATTCAATTGCCATGAACTAAATACATGTTTTAAATAACTGGCTGTAAACAACTTTATGTCATTAATGATTCTGAATCACTTGAAAATATTTAATCAATTGTAATGGTGCATGGAACACGCTGCCAGGTGGTGGTGAAGGTAGATACAATAGTGGCATTTAAGAGGCTTTCAGATAGGCACATGAATTTGCAGAGGCATACAGATGTGCAGGCAGATGAGATTAGTTTATCTTGGTGTCACGTTTGCCCATTGTGGGCCAATGTTGTTATTGTTCTACGTTCTATATGGCCTATAACTGACCCTTGCATCCACCAATTCAGATCACGGCCTTTATGGACATTGAAAGGAAAAGTGGAGGAAGGATCTACCCTAAATGATTCAATGGACACTGTTACTAGGCTAGTGGAAAATGGCTGCTTATGTGTCATTGTTTTAGAAATCAATGTTGCAGAGCTGGCCTCTCTGGAGGATTGAGATGGCCACCACAAAGCTGCTGTCTATGTTAACGCTGAAATCCCAAGTGTATGAAAATGCTCAGGATATTTCTTGTATCTGGTGTCCAGACGGATGGGAACATCCAGTTCTCATGTTGCACAAGATTTTATGCAAGGCCTGAAACCCATCATTTCTAAAATTGAGGAGATGCCCAGCTCCACATTAGGAATTGTGAAACCAACCGTGATGCAATCGAGATAGGAGAAGGTCTCGGTTTCCATGGAGCACAGGTTCAAATAACCCGACCAATAAAAGTTGCGCTGGGAAGTTCTGATCCCTACCAGCATGCCAGTGCATCTATGGTTGCCAAGGTCCTTAATGATGTCACGTCACTCAGTGATCTGCTCTCTTCCTGGTTCTACGCTAACAGGCCCCATCCTGGGTTCCATTCAATGTATCTGAAAACATGTTTCATGCCTCTGTCTTCAGTGCCATTGCAATAGCCCATTACCCAGCCAGAACAGATTGCTGCTGCTCATTCTGTGAGTGCATTTTGATGTTAGTCCATGTGTTCATCCTTCAAGGCCGTCTGAAATCCTAGCTAATCATCCACATGCACCGCAACAATGCTGGGGGGGTAGGGAAGCATGGCACAGAAATAGTAGGGCATGCAAAATCACATAGAACATTTAACACTCAGTGTTTATGCTTATGTTTAGTTTATTATTGTCAAGCGTACCGAGACACAGTGAAAAGCGTTGTTATCCAGGCAGGTTGCTCAATACACGAGTGCAGTCTTACCAGACATGAGTATACGACGAGTGCAAAAAGAGAAAGAAAACAGAGTGCAGAATATAGTATCACAACATCCACTGCACTCATCACAGTGCACTGCAGTGAAAGGTTTGGTAGGCAGGTAATACTGCAGTGGAATCTTTGTGCTGAATGGGCTTTTGTAGATGTACTTTGGAGATTTACTCAGCAGTTTTGGTTTTTAATATAAAAAGATTCTTCAATTCTTTAGTTCAGATTTTCATGATTTGTACAGAAAGGATTTGTGGAAGGGTTGCTAGCTGGGGAACTGCATCACTCAGTTCATTTGAGTTTCTTTATAAGAATTGGGAATTGTCAGATCGGGTTATTGTTCATTCCATATTCCTGATCCACTTCAATACTCGTGGTGAGATGAACTGACACTGGTGTTTTAAGAATAGCTTTAGCATAGCAAGCAGCCGGGAAAGGAAAAGTATATTTCCATGGTGGAGTGAGTGGAGGAAGCTTTCCATTTCGTAGCTGCCAAAGAACCCAAATGATAGCTTCTGTTGACGTAAGATTGAGGGTTTTGCCTGCAGTGGGAGGAAGCTTTCACAGCTTGCTGCCCTCCATTTGAAAAATAGCATACACTGCACAGGTTGCACCAGAGTCGGACTGCAGTGAAATGTTCGGTTGGCGGGTCGTGGTGCAATGGGAATCTTTGTGTTGAATGGGCTAGAATATTTTTGGAGTGGTACTCAGTGAAGCAAGCGGAGAATATTCTTCTTAGAACTATGGAGAATTTACTACAACTCTGATTTGAGCCTTGGAGGTGGTGGAATAAGTCAACAAGGTAAGGTTTTGCGAACCTCACTGCTCAATAGGCACAATAAGCTGGAGTAACTCAGCAGGACAGGCAGCATCTCTGGAGAGAAGGAATAGGTGCCGTTTCGGGTCGAGACCCTTCTTCAGACTGAAAGTCACGGGAAAGGGAAACAAGAGATGTAGACGATGATGTAGAGAGATATAGAACAATGAATAAAAGTTATGCAAAAGAGTAACGATAATAAAGAAACCAGGGCATTGTTAGCTGTTTGTTGGGTGAAAATAGGAAACTAGTGTGACTTGGGTGGGGGAGGGATGGAGAGAGAGGGATTGCCGGGGTTACTTGAAGTTAGAGAAATCAATATTCATTCCACTGGGCTACAAGCTGCCCAAGCGAAATATGAGATGCTGTTCCTCTAATTTGCGTTTAGCCTCACTCGAACAATGCGGGAGTCCTAGGACAGAATGGTCAGTGTGGGAATGGGAAGGAGAATTAACGTGTTTAGCAACTGGGAGATCAGGTAGGTCCACGCAGACTGAGCGAAGGTGTTCAGTGAAAGGATCGCCCTGTCTACGTTTGGTCTCGCCAATGTGTAAGAGTCCACATCTTGAACAACGGGCACAGTAGATGAGGTTGGAGGAGGTGCAAGTGAACCTCTGCCTAATCTGAAAGGACTGTTGGGGTCCTTGGACAGAGTCGAGGGAGGGGTAATAGGGACAGGTGTGGCATCTCCTGCAGTCGCAGGGGAAAGTACCTGGGGTGGTTTGGGTAGGAAGGGATGTTAAGCAGGGGGTTGCAGAGGGAATGGTCTCTGGAGAAGGCAGAAAGAGGTGGAGATTGGAAGATGTAACTAGTGGTGGGATCCTGTTGGAGGTGGCGAAAATGTTGGAGGATTATGTGTTGTATGCGATGGCTGATGAGGTGAAAGGTAAGGACTAGGGGGATTCTGTCCCTGTTGCGACTCTGTGGAGGGGAGCAAGGGCGGAGCTGCAACGGATACAATTGATGAGGTTGGAGGAGGTGCAAGTGAACCTCTGCCTAACCTAAAAGGATGTTGGGGTCCCTGGACAGAGTCTATATGCAGATTCGATAATTAAAGAGCTCGTTCAGGTAACTTTATAGACAATAGACAATAGGTGCAGGAGGAGGCCATTCGGCCCTTCGAGCCAGCACCGCCATTCAATGTGATCATGGCTGATAATTCTCAATCAGTACCCCGTTCCTGCCTTCTCCCCATACCCTTTGACTCCGCTATCCTTAAGAGCTCTATCTAGCTCTCTTGAATGCATTCAGAGAATTGGCCTCCACTATCTTCTGAGGCAGAGAATTCCACAGATTCACAACTATCTGACTGAAAATGTTTTTCCTCATCTCAGTTCTAAATGGCCTACCCCTTATTCTTAAACTGTGGCCCCTTGTTCTGGACTCCCCCAACATTGGGAACATGTTTCCTGCCTCTAACGTGTGCAATCCCTTAATAATCTTATACGTTTCGATAAGATCCCCTCTCATCCTTCTAAACTTTGTCACCACTGGTGATCCTTAGGGGCAATGGGAAATCTTATTGCCATTTAGCATTAAGAGGTAATAACAAGACATAACTGATAGAGATGGTCATTCCAAGGCACTAGTTCGGTATACGTAGCTTGCCAGTTAGCATTTACATGAGTCAAGAGAGTATTATTGTCATATGTTCCGAAACGGAACAATAAGATTCATATTTGCAGCAGCACCACAGATATGTAAACTAGCATTTTCTGAACAGCATAATAAACAACAAAAAGTTCAGTATATATTTAAAAAAACAAGCAATAATAGTGTAAAACAATTCAATTGGGTTTTAAATTTCACGCAGAAAAGTAATGTAAGACCAAAATTAATCTTTTAAATTCAGGTTATTACATCTCTAGACCACAGATTTTTTAATAAATCTATTTCAAGGTCAAGTCAAAAGAGTTGAGTGTTTAATTGTCATATTTACTGACAATGGAACAATGAAATTCTTACTTGTAGTAGCATAAGAGGCTGGAAACTGAGAATATCTTTGTTCCATTGAATCTATTTCTCATATGTCATTTTATTCAATTGGGAGAATTCCATTCAGATAGTAGCTTTCTCAAATTCAGAATGTTATGAGTCTTTTACAGGTTCCAGTGAAGTAATTTTGAAAGGTACTTAAAGGCATTCATTGGTTTCCCAAAAGTTTCATTGCTCTTTCTTTAGATCGAGGTTTATGGTAAGTTCCAAAGCATTCTGCATTTTAGTTAATTTGCCACAAAATAATGAAATGAATAGGCTTTTGAATGATAAGTCCCAAGAAAACAAATGTTCCCTGGCAATTGTTCATTTCCCTTCACATATGCTGCCTGACCCAGCAAGCTCCTCCAGGTTCACTCCTTTTTTTAAATAAGGCATTGGTTTGAATCAACAGTCGTATTCAATGTGAAATAAACCACACATTCCTATAATGAACCATATATTGCCAACATTTTTGTATAAGAAACCATCCATTTTTAATGAAAGATAAAATCGAGGAACTTGTGAAACTGCATAAAGTCCATAATTTCACTTTGGTCATCAGTAGTTTAGTTTAGTTTATAGATACAATGTGGAAACAGGCCCTTCGGCCTACTGAGTCGGCTTCGACCAATGATCACCCGTATACTAATTACAACCTACACATTAGCGACAATTTACAGAAGCCAATTAACCGACAAAATTGTGGGTCTTCGGAATGTAGGAGGAATCTGGAGCACCCGGAGAAAACCCACATGGTCACATGGAAAACATACAAACTCCGTACAGACAGTCAGGAATGAACCTGGGCCTCTAGCGCTGTAAGGCAGCAGCTCTACCAGGATGCCCCTGTGCCATGCTACACATTTGATGCACTAACTCATGGAGAGCACTGGACATTTGCGTTGCCCCCCCATTGCGTGTACCATGTGCCGAAATGCCATTTGTGTAGTTGGCAATTGCCTATGTGCGTCATGTGCTGTTATAAATCACACATTGTAGAACATTGTGTCATGGTTAACTCTCATCTTCCAGCTCCTTCACGAATAATGACCTCTACAAGTTTCTGATCCCTGTCAACCCATAGCCCCTCGCAGTCACAGGGAAAACGTACAAACTCCGTCTGGACAGCACCTGTAGTCAGGATCGAACCGGGGTCTCTGGCACTGTAAGGCAGCAACTCTCCACCATTGCGCCACTTGGCCGCCCACGCCCCAGCCTCATCACACGTTCTGCAACACTAGGTCACAGGTCTACAAGCAAATGTCGATGCATTTTATACTGTATATGTAGTAGGGGTTCTGCCTCCACCATCCTTTTCAGCAGTGAGAAGCTGAATTTTAGACCACTTCCCCCATCATGTTGATTGAAAAGCAAAAGCCGTTCCAATCCAAACTTTGTTAGTCTTTATTGAAAATATGTAAAAAATGTTAGTCCTCAGACAGGAGAGTAACATAATCTGATTGCATCGCAGACCATTTTACTCTTCGAATAGTTTACCATGAGGATAAATCTCTGAAGTAGCAGCTCAGATCGCATATTTGCTTTGTTATTTGTGCCTGAGCGGATCTTGTATTTATGCTAATCCAGAACCATCAATCATTCCTTAAATATGTGTGGGCTGAATAGTGGGCGCTTCAGGATTATATGAGACCTATTGCCTTCAATATTGTTGTCATCACTTGACATTATTGCAAAGGATGCCGCAATTTTAGGTGGTTGAATGATGCACAAAACCAATGAAAAAAGATTGTGTGATCATTTTCACCCAGGAAATTTGAAACATATCTTCCCTACCCTATATTATTGAAAACCACAATTTATGAAGACATGATAATATTAAAAAATAACGATTTTTGTTGGGCGGTTCAGCAGATTATTCCACATTTCAGTGTTCCTGACATGATGATAAATAAACATATTTCTGTTTGTTTCTTCAGCATAATTTCATATATTTTCTTCCACGTATTACAGAGATCCCCAATAAAGAGCACAAGTTAGAGGGCTATGACTCTGTCGGGTTGCATCTGTAAGCCTCGGTTTCGTCCGTAAACTTTATCCAATCCATTAAAATTCAAAGAAAATGGGTAGATATAGAAATGTCATTATCAACGTGGAAGTTTTTTGCCAATTAACTATATTCTCTTTTGTTAAAACCTGCCAATTGTGACTTGTGCTGACTTTTATTTATTATATACCATGCTGCAGTCTAGATGACACGTTGAGACATCTCATTTAGGTCCTTGATGGTACAAGCAAGAGACTTTTGACAGCTATGCCTTCACGTTATTCAAGACAGTGAGAGCTGAACTCCTGTAGTGTGCATTTTCTAAAAATAGGATGGAGAGAGGAATTGCTGTTCGATGCAGAGACTTATTCACAGCATAGACCAGGAAGCGAATACAATTGGGCTGTCCATGAAGGATGATCTAAAAGACAGTGAAAGAGGAGAGCCCAAGAATCAGACAGAAAGATGTTTCTCCATTCCTCTATTATTTGATGTTTGCAATAAGAATAGGTAAGGTTCTATCACAAATAATAGCATCAAGCTTTAGTAATTGTTCTCTAGTCTAAATCTTTGTCTAGCTGAAATTTGCTATCTTACAGGATGATAAAATTTCTATTAGAAACTTCCAGTTCCTGATTTTTAGCTTCCTATTGAAGAAGTTGTGAGAGGGTTGTATTGCTTCATTGAACGAATGAGGAAAAATGAGACTCCAAAAGTCAATGAATGAAGATAAAGCAGGTCAACCAGAGGAAATATTGAAGGCTCATCAAGACAACCAATGGGAATTAAAAAAAACAAAGGAAGCCAATGATTGAGGATGAAGTAGACCTATCATCACAAAAGTGATGTGTAGGAAGGAACTGCAGATGCTGGTTTAAACTGAAGATAGACGCAAAACGCTGGAGTAACTCAGCAGGTCAGACAGCATCTCTGGAGAAAAGGAATAGGTGACGTTTCGGGTCAAGATCTGAAGAAGGGTCTCGATCCGAAACGTCACCTGTTCCTTTTCTCCAGAGTTTCTGCCTGACCCGCTGATTAACCCCAGCTTTTTGTGTCTATTACAAAAGTGATAATATTTCTGAGAAAGGCCTGGAAGAAGGTAGTTTGTCTGACCAACCTATTAGTTGCACATCAGTAGCTGACATAAATAGAAAAGTTAGGTAGACACAAAATGCTGGAGTAACTCAGCGGGACAGGCAGCATCTCTGGAGAGAAGGAATGGGTGACGTTTTGGGTCGAGACCCTTCTTCAGACCACTGTATTGATATTAAGACATGATATTAAGAACCAGTATCTGCATTTCTTCCCTACACTTCCTACACATAAATAGAAAGGTTAAGTAGGAGAGGCAGCTACTTCACTTAGAGCTTTTCTTCCCAAAGCGTTATTCCCTTTCATTGGTGGGGAATCACAATGTTGTTCCCACGTTGTCTTCAACCATTCAATGCATTGTATATTTAATACATGTACAGAACAAGTGTTGCATGCATCAACGTATCTGAATTTGTTATAGTAAATATGCATCCGGTCAGTGGCATGTGGAGTCCCTCAATCTCTGACACTGTCCTGACTCTGAACTGGTGGAAGCCGGAAGGCTACTCTAAAACATGAATTTGTACTTTTGTGTCTCAATCAACTTTGCAATTAATATCTAGTAGAATTGTATATGTGAAGGCAAAGATGACAGGCTGAAGTTGGGCGTGACTGAGGATTAGAGCATCAGAAACAACGATGCATCTGACCACGAATCCCCAATAGTGTGTGGGTACAATGCACACCAGTCACCATCCAATTGCAATCCTGCCGTGCACCTCGTTCCACTCATCGTTCATTAGGCTGGGGAGGTTGTGTGACCAATGCTCACACACATGATTTACAGTATAGGCGATGGACATGGAAACTCCTGGTGGCGTTTCTTCCAGTGGCCTTATTCTCACCCGCTATCCAAGAAGAACACAGTTGAGGTTAAATAGGTGGAAGAAATTGGGAGCTAGGAAATATAAATAAAAATATTAACTTAATATTCAGAAGTTTGGGTACACTTCTGTCTTAATTTAACAGTTTGTCCAAATAATTTCTACCTTATTTTGGGAAACAATTATTTGTTTATAACATTAATTTCTCCACCACAGGAATCCAAGACTTAGCCAGAGAACTTAGGAAAGGCTGAGGCCTGTCTGTTAGGGACCTCCAGATATTGTGAAAAGTCTCAATGAAGATGGATGGCTGAGTTGAGGGAGGGACGAGCTGGTCCATCTGCCATTGCAAGATTCCACCATCCCACGTGGCACAGCAAGGCACTGGCTTTGTTGGGCAGGAAGTTGTCTCAGTGACACATGCCACCCTGTCAATATGGCGACCTTCCCACGGGAAATAAAGGCAATGCTGGCTGTTGCTCTCACTTGCTGCTCATTACATAGGCAGTTAACATTCAGTGAAACAGTCCATCCTGGAGACTTGCAACTTTAATCATTATAGTTTCATATCTCACAAATTGACGAATTAAGAAATATTTTAATCAGCAATATAATGTGTTAATCAATAACAACAGTTTACCAATAACGTCAAGTTGGCCACATTAGTTGCTGGTTATGTCTTATTATCAATGCAGAGGACTAATATGTATGAAAATGTCTTTTTCTAGTTTGATTTGATTTAACTAACAGGAAGCTAATATTGTAAAATGTTTCTTTATACAAAAACTGGAAGAAAAAAATTGACTGGGATCTTTCCATTGAAGCTCTTAACATTGGCTCTCCACTCACATTGTTGTCCTGCCCCAATCTGATATTGCAGCCTGAGCAATGGAATAAAATTCCTTGGAGTAAATAATCTCACTCTGCTTTCATTCTGAGTCATATGGGCCGTTGACACCCAAAGTACAATCCTAAATAGGTTGTTGTCATTATTAATATTTAATCTATAAAGAACACCTCCTTCACTATTGAAACTATTAAGATGTAAGAATTTTCATGCATTACAGTCACTTTGATTTTTTTTCCAAAATTATTTATTATTATAATTGGTGATAGTTTAAACAAGTACAAGATTTGAACTCAGGCTCCACACTATGAATTTTGTAGGTAGACACAAAATGCTGGAGTAACTCAGCAGGCCAGGCAGCAGCTCAGGAGGGAAGGAATGAGTGACGTTAACGGGCTCGACCCGAAACGTCACCCATTCCTTCTCTCCCGAGATGCTGCCTGACCCGCTGGGTTACTCCAGCATTTTGTGTCTACCTTCGATTTGAATCAGCATCTGCAGTTATTTTCCTATGAATTTTGTAAATCAATATCATTAATCACTACTGTAAACTGTTTACCAGACAATTCTATTGTCTTTTCTTTATTGTGCTTTTCTTTTTTCAATACAATTAATAAATTGTTCAGAATTGACAGTTCTGAATGTTAAAAAAAATCAGATTATTGATGTTAAGCTTTTCATTTAACCACTAATCGTTGATATATTTTAGTTGATTTAGAAAAGAGGCATTTTCCTGCCGTAGTCTTTTTCATTCCCCTCCACTGTTATTAAGCAGAATGAATCTTAAGCCAAATTGCTTTTCGATTCACCTTGTTGAATTATACTTTCCTTCATTGGGCTTGGGATTTAGAAACATAGAAACATAGAAAGTAGGTGCAGGAGTAGGCCATTCGGCCCTACGAGCTAACACCGCCATTCAATATGATCATGGCTGATCATACCCTCTTACTGCTTTTTCACCATATCCCTTGATTCCATTAGCCTGTATGTTACAGGCTTACCTGTTTTGATTATTACATGATATTTTAAATGTACATCTGATAAAGTTTATTTTGTTAATACAAGAGTTTTATTTTTCGACATTTTATTTTGTCAAGATGAAGAATATTTGTAAAGAAAGAGGAAATGTTCCATGTGGTGGTTTAGTATCCAGGTTCAAGTTTAACTCAGTTTGCTTTAAACTTCAATTCTTCCATCACTGTTGCATAACTTCAAGCTCAAATGCTAGATTTTTTTAATTTTCACTTTTACCATGTTATGGTCTGTCTGAGTAAGATCAATGAATGATTACTTTATCATCCATCCCAATGCAGAACTGAACAATATATCTGAGTAAGATCAGTTAGGGGCTATTTTACCATCAATGAAGAACTAGACTGTGTAAAAAAGGCTCTACAGATGAGCTAAATGTGACTCCTGATGGAACTAATCTGGGATGATTTTGTTTGCAAAGACATATTCTGATGCAAAAATAGATATAACTGAATGTTGGAGTTATGTTAAAGAAGATGTATTTCTTTTTTTCAGAGCTGATGATGACTTATTTACAGAAGCATGTCCAGATCCAGATGGAATTGATTACAGCTCGGGAGAAGAGCTGGCATTTACTGAAGAAGAAACTACCAATGTTGAAGATGCCGTGGAGATAACCCATGAGGAACCTCAAAGCAGAATGGGAGCCAGTAGCCTCCGTTCAACAGTGAAGGGTGGCACTGCAGAGATTAACATTTGTGCTGCAGAACTTGGCTCCCCAATAAGGGTGGAAAACATTACTGCAGATGCAGACATCTGTAGATCAGAACTCCAGTCAGTCATGAAAGAAGACAATAAATCGGAGCCACACATGGATACTGAGATGGCTGGACATGATATCTGTGGGACTGAATTGGATCGGAAAGATGTATTTGAGGCTACATCTGGTAGCACTGCAAATGTTGATATCTGTGGCACTGAACAGGGCTTTGTAGAGAGAAAGGATACTGGCAATGAGATTGATATTAAACCGCAGGATGAACCTGGAGATAACACCATAGAAGAGGCAGCACACCAGCGTGAGGTTAGTGGGGTGCTGACTGATAGCCAAGATCATGAAAATGTCGATCAGAAGCACACTGAAGTTATTACAGAGGCTGATCTAAAAGGTAATGACAATCCATCCACAGAGGAGAGCCGGAGTTTTGAGGAAGGCAGCAATATAGTGGAATAAATATTCATGCTCCATAGTCCATTAGCAGAGGCAAGTATAACTTTGAAATATTTGGGCTATCTTTGAGGAAAAGACAAAATATTTAATAAGTATAATCAAAATCTGTATAATGGCAGATCTGGATTTGCTGGTGAGGTGTTTGCATGTTCACTGTGTTACCAAAGATGCTGCTGGTAAATGAATTGGCTATTGCAAATTACTCTGAGTGCAGATGAAAGGCAGTAGGATCAGTAGGGAGTTGATGGACTTGTGAAAGAGAGTAGATTATTGGGAATTACAGTTCCTGGTTTGACAATGACATCCTTATAGCTCCTCCCTGTGTATGAAATTCTGATGCATTGAGATGTGCCATTGTGTCTAAACTATTGAGTGCCTGAGTTACCTTCCTAACCATTATGTTAATGGTGCCCGTCAGGTACTGTACCTGCTTTCAAATCTGTCATCTTCATCTCTCGTTAAATAGCCCTGTCTTTACTCCACTCTTTTCGAACAGTACTATCACATCTCCAGCCTAACCTTTCCATCCAGTGTTGTCAAACATACTTCCCACATTCATGCCTATGTCTCTCTCGATCTCTTTTTTTTCATTTCCGCTATTCGTTATCTGGCATTGCCAATGTGCTGAAAATCTCTGCACTGATCTCTGGTCTGAATAACCTTCATTATCAAGAGTCAAGAGTGTTTAATTGTCACATGTATCAGGAAACAATTACATTCTTACATGCTGCAGCTTTACTGGCGCATTAAATGCAACAACACAACAAACAAATATACAATATTTGTTAACAATATTGGCCCAGCGCAAATTGGAGGTACAGCACCTCATATTTCACTTGGGCAGTTTACACCCCAGCGGTATGAACATTGACTTCTTAACTTCAGATAATTCCTCTGTCCCTCTCTTTCCCCTCCCCTTCCCAGTTCTCCCACTAGTCTTCCTCTCCTACTACACCCTACCTTTGTCCCGCCCCCTCCCCTGACATCAGTCTGAAGAAGGGTCTCGACCCGAAACGTCACCCATTCTTTCTCTCCAGAAATGCTGCCTGGCCCGCTGGGTTACTCCAGCATTTTGTGTCTACCTTCGATTTAAACCAGCATCTACAGGTTTTTTTCCTACAATAAAGTATTAATTTATTCATCATTTATTCTAGGTAAACTGGACCAAGCTAAATGTGCGAGGCCATGGATAGATAGTCAGAGATGGGTCAATTTTGCTTGATGTTAGTTCTATGTTCTGGAATGTCATTGCAAACATGTGGTCTACCTGATCTATCACATAGGTGTAGCACATAAGCATGCTAGTGATTTAATTTCAATCAAACTGATTGTTAAGGAAAGTTGGACATTTACTATAGGGGTCATGGAGCCATGCTTTCCTTCCAGTTCCTTGGCGCTTCAGTCCATTGATGGCTAGAGACCTTCGGGTATGCACAGTATCTCTAATAGCATACAGTTAATTGCTACAGGTCACTTCTGTGATGTTGGTCCATGCTTGCATGGATTATGAAGCACATTGACCACCTATTCCCTTGACCAAGATGCCTAGCCCTTGTGAAGCTTTCCAAAGGATTCCCATCTCACTTCCCTGGTTGTAACCTCAAGCCGTACCTTCACAGGTTCATCTGCTGCCCTCAACTGACTGTGACCTCGCTTAATCCCTTAAGCCCTACCCACCCTCAAGATCCCGACCCTCCTTGACTAATACTTCCTACTCCAATCTCCAACCACCAACCCTATTCATTTCTTTGCAACCGGATCCTCAACTTCCTTATCAGCAGACCTCAATCAGTATGAATTGGCAACAACACCTCTTCCTCTTTGACCATCAGCACAGGTGTAATTTGGGGCTCTGTGCTTAGTACCCGGCTCTTTCTTCTCTCTATACCTGTGCTGTGTAGTCAGGCACAGCTCCAATGTCATCTTTAAATTCGCCAATGACACCACCATCATTGGATGGATAACAGGCAATGAAGAGTCAAAGTGCAGGAGTGAAATCGACAATGTGGTTGAGTGGTGGCAGAAAAGCAGCCTTGCAATCAACATTAGCAAGATCCAGCAGCTCATTGTTGACTCTGGGAATGAAAAACTGAGGGTGCATGCACCTGTCCTCATTGGTGGGATGGTGGGATAGTTTCAAGTTCCTGGACGTGCAAATCCCTGATGATTTGACCTGGGCCCAGCACATTGATGCAATCACAAGGAAAGCTTCCCAATGCCTCTACTTCATCAGAATATTTAAAGAGATTCGGCAACGTCATTAAATACCCAATCAAACTTCTACACGGTGCATTGTGGAGACTATACTGGCAATTTGCACCATGGCCTGGTTAGGAACTATGAACATGCAAGAGCAAAGGAAATGATGGACATTGCTTGGACTATCTCGGGTACTGACCTCCCCATCAACAAATGGATCTGCAAGAAATGCTGCCTCAAGAAGGTAGTAAATATCATCAAAGACTCACAACCCACTTTTTGATGCTACCGCAGGAAGAAGATAATGGATAAGAAAATAACTGCAGATGCTGGTACAAATCGATTTATTCACAAAATGCTGGAGTAACTCAGCAGGTCAGGCAGCAGTCTGAAGAAGGGTCTCGACCCGAAACGTCACCCATTCCTTCTCTCCCGAGATGCTGCCTGACCTGCTGAATTACTCCAGCATTTTGTGAATAAGAAGATAATGGAACCTGAGAAGCATTATCTCCAGCTTCAAGAACAGCTTCTTTCCATCAGGCATCAGGTTCTTGGACCACCCTGCTCAACTCTATCCACAAACCTACCTCAACCACCTCAATATACTTTGTTTTTGTGCACTATCATATCATATCATATCATATATATACAGCCGGAAACAGGCCTTTTCGGCCCTCCAAGTCCGTGCCGCCCAGCGATCCCCGCACATTAACACTATCCTACACCCACTAGGGACAATTTTTTTTTTTACATTTACCCAGCCAATTAACCTACATACCTATACGTCTTTGGAGTGTGGGAGGAAACCGAAGATCTCGGAGAAAACCCACGCAGATCACGGGGAGAACGTACAAACTCCTTACAGTGCTGCACCCGTAGTCAGGATCGAACCTGAGTCTCCGGCGCTGCATTCGCTGTAAAGCAGCAACTCTACCGCTGCACTACCGTGCCGATACTTTGAATCACTGATCATTTATTGCACATATATTGTTGTTGTGACTCTAAAGCTGCTGCATTGTGCCTGTTCATATCTAGTGCATAAACACTCATGCGTAAAGTCTCTTGACTTCTCTTCTAACCAAGACAGAAGCATCTAACTGCCTACTTTTATTTTCCTTCACATGCCCCACTATGATGCACAATCAAAGCTATGTTGGATTGGAGCAGGCTATTAGCACAGACACTAATTAAAAACTGAACATGGCCACAAACACTTGCGTAATTCAAAATATGCTGGACCTGTTCCTTTCTTGTTTCTCCTTTTGTGTATAGGAAGGTACTGCAGATGCTAGTTTAAACCAACGATAGACACAAAATGCTGGAGTAACTCAGCGGGACAGGCAGCATCTCTGGAGAGAAGGAATGGGTGATTTTTTGGGTCGAGACCCTTCTTCAGATTGGAAACGTCACCCATTCCATCTCTCCAGAGATGCTGGCTGTCCTGCTGAGTTATTCCAGCATTTTGTATTTATCTCCTTTTGTGTAATTTGTTGGGGTAGCAACTGTGTGAATTGACAGCACTTGAGACCTATCTACCACATCAATTATTTTACCAGTGGCAGTTAAATGCATGCAATGTTGCAAATTCTGTGACTGATACAGAATTAGGATGCAACACGTCCACACGTTGTATCGCTGACTTTACAGTATTTACCTAAATTTGCTTTGCAGTTCTGATTTTGGAGTCAGTCAATACCTTATTCGCTGATCCAAGCAGTCATTCATTCTATTTTGGTGAAAGACGGACATGAGAATCATTATTGGTGCAGAGTAAACTGCGGATGAGTGCACATATTTTGTGAGGATTCAGAGCTTGATGTGCTGGGGTTGCCTACTAAGAATTTAATATAACCCCTCTGTCCTCCACCACTACCTTTTTCAGAATACCTTTGTGCAAGATTGCTGAAGATGAAAGTTTTCTCTGTAGAAAGCATGAAATCAGACTTTTCTGTCCACCAAGTCTGTGATGATCATATGTACATAAGCACTTATGTACTATAATATCTTGAAATCTTGCACTAATCCCATATTCTTCTCCCCACATTCTCATCAAACCCCCCCCTCTCCCCGATTCCTCTACTCACATACATACAAGGGACAGTTTACAGTGGCCAATTAAACCACCAAATTGTGCATCTTTGGGATATAGGAGAAAAACAGAGCACCCAGAGGAAACACGTGCGATCACAGGGATAACGTGCAAACTCCACACAAGCAGCACCGGAGCTCAAGTTCAAAAGCTTGGTCGCTAAAGGTGGGAGTTACTGCCTGCGCCTTGGTGTTATCCTAGTTTAGTTATTAAGTTAATCTTACCATTTTAAATTGTGTGTGCATAACACTAAATTTGTAGGAAGTAGAAGGAAACAGATAAATTTCTCAGGCATATTGTGTGATATCATGAACTAGTTAGAATCCCAAGGTGAAATTATTCTTCTGTAGGTGACAACTCACCTTGCACCAAATGTGCTCGAAAGTAGTATGAGAACTTTTAATCTGCCTCTCAATGTAGCAGAATTAAAAATGTTTTCTTTTAATACAATAATATGTACGTATCAGTAGAATAGACAAGCTGTTCGCTTTGAAATTTCCCACAATTAAGTAGCTAATCATCATAGTCCTTGGGAAAAATGTATCCTTTATTTTGAGACAAATTCTTCGAACAATCAGTTTCATAGTCCAATAATATAAGCAAATAAGCAACTATAAAAGATTTTAAGTATAAACTGGATTTCAGATTTATAATAAGTAAGGGTGATATTTAATTTCATTTTGAACTCTTTCACTGAATATAAGATAAATTATTTAAAGCTTTTGAGATACAACAATTAACCACCAATTACAGCAAATCTGTTTTATTCTTTCAAATTTTCTATTGACTTTGCCTTTGAACTGAGAAAGAAACAATGAGGCCAGTGTCCTAGTTGTAATTAGGTGTTACACAATTGCTGTCTTAGCAGGTCATGCTGTTATTTTCAGGAGCCCCTTACATGGGAGTCCTTCCAGTTTGGTTAATTAGTGTAATTAAACCATCTGTTATTTTTTTGTATGGTCTCATCTCTGCTTCTTCCAATTAAGACATTAGAAATGTAATTGACAAGAGAGCCTTTCAATATCACAACTTGACAAAGTAGTTGTTGGAAGATGCTGTACCTATGAATTGACTGCTTCAAAGATTTCTCACATTTTAATAACAAAGCATTCAATTATAGATGACAGTTGAATGCATAAAGAGGGCAGATACTATGGTAGGTGGCTGAATATTTAATTAATAGCTGGGGTTTGGAGAATCCAGACATTAGAGTTACCCTGGTTCAGAGGGGCAGAGGCAACTGAGCTTTAACAAAAAATGACAAATGATTTATGTAAAATTGAAGCTGCACTTTACTGATTGTATTTTTGTTTCAAATTATTTGCTGATAATATGGTGAGTTTATTTACTGTGTTTCTTACTGAATATGTAATAAAGTATTCTATATCTTGATTACAAATTGAATGTTGGTGTAAGTGATTTCCATTTTCTCTAGAAACAAGAACTGCAGATGCTGGTTAATACACAAAGGGAAACAAAGTTGCTGGTCAGGCATCTGTGGAGAACACATATCCATGTTCCCGTCTGATGAAGGGTCTTGACCCGAAATATCGCCTATTCCTATTCTCCAGACATGCTGCCTGATCCTCTGAGTTACTCCAGGATTTTGCGTCTATCTATCCATTTTCTCCGGAGACGCTGTCTAACCTGCTGAGGTACTTCAGTACTTTGTGTCCTTTTACATTTTCTCTCTATTGCTTTCCTTTGTGTGTCTCAACTTTACTTTAGACTTGAGAGATACAGTGTGGAAGCAGGCCCTTCGGCTCACCGAGTCTGCGCCGACCAGCGATTATCCTTACACACTCGTACCATCCTACGCACTAGGAACAATTTACAATTTTTACCAAAGCCAATTAACCTACAAACCTATAGGTCTTTGGAGTGCAGGAGGAAACCGGAGCACCCAAAGAAAACCCACACGGTCATTGGGAGAATCTACAAATTCACCCATACACCCATAGTCAGGATGGAACTCGGGTCTCTGGCGCTGTAAGACAGTAGCTCTACTGCTGCGCCACTGTGTTGCCTTATACTTTAGATGTAATGGGGCTGATGAGAAGCGCCTGGTGAACTGGCTGCTTTTGCACTTTCCATGTTAGCCTCTACTGCTGCGCCACTGTACCGCGTGTTTGTGCACCTGTTTGCAGAGTGAGGAACCAATTCTCATCTTAGTTGAGCCCTATTTTAATTTGTGTCATAAGGCCAGCTGTGAAAAAATCTAATTCAAATTCAAAACCTCACAGGATAGAATTGTCTTGGCTGAGTTTTGCAAAGTGACACCATAAACAAAACTTAACATAACCAAGACAGGAAGCCATGTGGAGCGATGAGCCATCCAACACTCCGTTCATGCAAAGAAGGTACGTGCAAGATTCAAAAGCATCTTTAAAAAATAGGAGACTGACGCTGTCATGGTTGATTGAATATTTCACAGGCTAGAATGGTACTGCAATGAGCTTTTTTAGGTGATTCATTTTGTATATGATCCAGTGGAGCTGATGAATAAGGACAAGGCAGTTTGCATGATAATACCGGGTTTGTGGACAGGTACATGGATAGGAAAGGTTTAGAGGGTTATGGTCCAAATGCGGGCAAATGGGACTGACTTAGATGGCAACTTGGTCGGCATGGATGAGTTGGCCTGAAGGGCTTGCTTTCATGCTGTATGACTCTATAACATCGGGTATGCAGAGGTTGATGACTTCACAGGGTGAATAAAAGAGACAGTGTTTTTGGCTCAGTGCCATGGGCTGGTGAAGGAAATTCAGACATGTGTATAAATTACAGTGCACAACCTCCAGTGTGCTAGAATGGCACAGATGTCCTGGACCACCAACTGTCATAGTTTTATGAAACCAACTGCAAATGACCCCTTGGTTGCTTAACTGATTCACCTGGCATTTAGGCGAATATATATGAGAGGGAGGATGGGTTGAGATCAGGCACAGTGAATTGGGATTGGGAGTGGGCAAGTTCTTGTGGGTTTGGCTTTGGAAGCAAGGTATGAAAACCTATTGTGTTGGAGAGGGGAGAAAATGTGAGATTGGGGCGGGGTCATAAATAAGCAACAGGTGGGTATTGGGGGGATTGGTTTTATTAAAATAATTAGTCATGTTACACAATTCCTTGCTTGGTGCTATGGTTTTAAGATCATGTTCGAAAATAGAACATTGAACAGGACAGCACAAGAACAGGCCCTTCAGCCCACAATATCTGTACCAGTCATGATGGCAACCATCACGTATCTACCTGCAGATAATCCATATCCCTCCATTCTCTGCAGACCCATGTGCCCATCCAAAAGTCCTTTAAATGCCACTAACAGATTTGTCTCAACCACCAACCCCGCAACGAGTTCCAGGCATTCACCCTCTGACTGTGTAAAACAAACTGGCCCCGCGCATCTCCTTTAAATTTGCACCCCTCACCTTAAAACCATGCCCACTATTATTTGATTTTTCAAACCTGGGAAAAAGATTCTGACTGTCTACCTTATCTATGCCTCTCATAATTTTTTATACTTCTATCAGGAGTATGTAAAATACTTCAAGAGCTTGATATAATTCTACCCCGCAACCTCCAGCCTTCCAGAGAAAACAATCCTAGTCTTCCCAACCTCTCCCTGTGGCTAATACTCACTAAAGCAGGCATCATTCTGGTAAAATGTTGTCTCAGGAGTGTTCAACTGCAAGCAGACTGAGGCCAAAGTAAGCCAAGCTCCTCTCCAAAAGGAGGAATGACTTCACAATGTGAGGCCCTGGCAGAGCAATCATCTCAGGATCACAGGGATGAATCTTGTATCTTGTATCTTGTGGTCATCACCTCTGAAGGGTCTATACTGGAAGTATCCTATACCCACTAGGGCCAATTTTATTTTTTTTGCATTTACCAAGCCAATTAACCTACATACCTGTACGTCTTTGGAGTGTGGGAGGAAACCGAAGATCTCGGAGAAAACCCACTCAGATCACGGGAAGAACGTACAAACTCCGTACAGACAGCACCCGTAGTCAGGATCGAACCCGGGTCCCCGGCGCTGCATTCGCTGTAAGGCAACAACTCTACCGCTGCGCCACCGTGACTGCCCACCGTGACCGCAGGAAATGCCCTGATCACATTTTCTGCATGACACAAAATGGCAGGAAAAAATGTGATTGTTCTGTTTCACCCCAGGCACGCCAGTTACATCAAACTGTGGGGGGAAATAATGCTATGCAATCATATTTTCAGACAAAGGTTGCTCATTGCTGATCCCCAGTAGCTAGGTACACCTCACTGGATTATAAACAACAATAAGATTCCTGTCTTATTTTAAACAACTATCAACATCAAGTCCATTTTTTAATAGGCGGTTACATAACTTATTGAAAACAAGTTATTAAACATCAAGGGGAGAAAGCAGGAGACTTTGTCTTGTCGAAAAATAGCTTAGGCTTGCTGGACTACATAGCTAATTTGTCTTTTGAAATGGTGCGATTTTATGTTGGATGGTGGAGGATGTTCTTAATGAGCAGGCACTGCAAGCTCACCAGTCAGCAATAAATCACTCGTGTTTTGAGGGGATTTTATTGACATCTTGCAAGCTGCAATTTTAATACAAGGGCAGCACAGTGACACAGCTGGTAGAGGCTGCTGCCTCACAGTGCCAGAGACCTAGGTTTGTTCCTGACTTCGGGCCTTGTCTATGTGGCGCTTGCAAGTTCTCCCTGTGACCGTGCGGGTACCTCCACATGCTCCAGTTTGCTCCCTCATTCCAAAATCCTGCAGGTTTGTGGGTTAATGGCCTCTGTAAAAAAAAATGTTCCCAGCATGTAGGGAGTGGATACGGAAGTGGGAAAACATTGAATTAGTGTGAATGGGTGATCGATGGTCAGCATGGACTCAGTGGGCCAAAGCACCTGTTCACATGTTGTATCTCTAAAAAAATAGTTCTGCTTACATTGACATGTAACCTCAATGTTTCTGTTATCTTGACCAAACCCTGAAGATGCACTCAGCTGTGGTGGCCACCTGTGCTGAATAGTCTAAAGACTGCCATAGTCTAACGTGGTGCATTCATTATGTTTTAGATGCATTCATTATGTAAAGATGCATTCATTATGTTTTATATGAGTGCTAATTATTCCGCGTCCTTTGTATGTACCCCGGGATGTATGAGCATAGCTGAGTGATAGATAATCAAGCAGGCTCAAAAAAAAATCCTGTAAAATCCCTGTAAATGCAGCTGTATTGTAAGCGATTAGAAGTTGGCTAAAGTTATTCAGAATTTCATCATGACGTTGATTTCTACAATGTGACAAATTTAGCCTGTAATCCTTGAGTCACTGTGCTGAAATGGGGTTAGAAAATCAAGACACCTACTATACTCTAAACTGTCCAAAGGCTTCCCCCAAGGATGAGAAAAAAAAGCACAGCATCTTTCCTGAGTCGTACTCTAAAGGAACACTGATCACACACATGACTGATTTCGTCTCCTGAACAGATAAACCAGTGATGTGCCCATTTTATGGAAAATTACTTTTGATCAATGTCCAACCAATATTCCAATAAGCAGATCATGGGTTGCAGCTACACTGTAAAGAAGGGAATGAAATGTTATCTGTTTTGCCTGTCCTCTCTGGACCCCATGCTATACTGTGAGTATCTTGATCACCCTCCCACCCCCCCACCCCCCAGCCTCCTTCCCCCTCCCCTCCTTTCTTCTCCCCACAGCAAGGAGCCAGTGAAAAATCATCTGCTGTCGATGTTTGTGGCAATAAGCAAATTGAAGCAGATCTAGGTCACTTCCAAAGCAGGAGTATGATTGATTGATTGAAAGTTACAGCATGGAAACAGGCCCTTCGACCCACCACGTCCATGCAGACAATCGATCACGCGGTGAGGGAGAACGTGCAGACTCCACACAGGAAGCACCTGAAGTCAGGATTGAGCCCAGGTCTCTGGCACTGTGAGGCAGCAGCTTTACCGAATGCACCAGTTGATTTGTGTCGTAATCAACCTCTTGACGCATTTCATTATGGATCATGCCACCAGGGGCAACATGCCTCGCATCTCCAACACTGGCCATCACCTAGAACTGGCAAGGTTTGATACAACCATGAGGCTTACAGTACAGAGTGCCCCAGCCTGGCAAAGACAACAGAGTCGCATCTTGGCGAGACTTGCAGCATTCTCCACTATCATTGTCTTACTTGTTCAGCTCTGGTATCTCCACTCGTCTGGTGTGTTGGGAGCGTAAACTGATGTAAGCAGCTATGAAGCGGAGTGTGAACCTTGTGCCACAGGAACCATCCATTGGGCAATGCTGGCCAATAAAAACATCCGGCAGTCCAGACTCCCTCAGGAAAAAAGAATCTTGGGAGCTGTTTTAGACTTTAGAGTTACAGCATGGAAACAGGCCTTTCAGCCCTCCGAGTTTGCACTGACCAGCGATCACCCCGTACACTAGCACTATCCCACACACTAGGGACAATTTACAATTTTACCAAAGCTAATTAACTGATAAACCTGTACATCTTTGGAGTGTGGGAGGGAACTGGAGCACCCGGAGAAAACCCACGCAGTCACGAGAGAACGTACAAACTCTGTACTGTCAGCACCGGTAATTGGGATCAAACCTGGGTCTTTGGCGCTGTAAGGTAGCAACTCTACTGCAGCGCCTCTGTGCCGTTGAAAAGCATTGCAACTAACAGGAAATTCTCCCCCAGATCCACAACCAGCTGGTCACATAGTGCTGGAGTAACTCAGTGGGTCAGACAGCATCTCTGGAGAACATGGATGGGTGACGTTTCAGCCCAGTACCCTTCTCCAGACTCGCATGTTCTCCAGAGATGCCGCCTGGCCCACTGAGTTACTCCAGCACTTTGTCTCCTTTTGTGTAAACCACCATCTCCAGCTCCTTGTATCTGCAACCAGCTGGATTTTTATCGAAAGGAAATCTTTGCTGGTCATAAAAATGATCCCACAGAACCATAGGATCATGAGGCACAGAAACATGCTGTTTTAGCCCACCTTGTCCATGCTGACTGGCGACCTTCTAAACTAATTCCATTTGCTTGCATACTCCTCCAGTTTTCCTAAGTACCTGTCCAAATGCCTTTAAAATGCTGCAATTTTATCTACCTCTACTGCCATCATTGTGTGAAAATCTTACACCTCAGATCTCCTTTAAATCTTTCCCCTCTCAACCTAAACCTGTGCACTCAGTCCAGATTCAAGATCTTGACTCGAAACAGGAACAATTCTTCCCCCCCCCCCCATGGATGTTGCTTTAGCTGTTGAGTTACTCCCGCAATTAGTTTTTTGCTCTTGAGCCTTTTAGTTCTAGTCTCCCGTACAATGGGGAAAAAGATCCTGACTGTCTATCCTTTCTACGCCACTTATATTTTTTTCAATCTCTGACTTTTGGACAGCCACTGTCTGCACTCATGGCACGATGATTGGCTTCATTTGAAAAGCTTCAGACAAGCTGCTGACTGAAATGTCTGGCCCACTATCACATTAGACAATAGACAAGACAATAGACAATAGGTGCAGGAAGAGGCCATTCGGCCCTTCGAGCCAGCACCGCCATTCAATGTGATCATGGCTGATCATTCTCAATCAGTACCCCGTTCCTGCCTTCTCCCCATACCCCCTGACTCCGCTATCCTTAAGAGCTCTATCTAGCTCTCTCTTGAATGCATTCAGAGAATTGGCCTCCACTGCCTTCACAACTCCACAGATTCACAACTCTCTGACTGAAAAAGTTTTTCCTCATCTCAGTTCTAAATGGCCTACCCCTTATTCTTAAACTGTGGCCCCTTGTTCTGGACTCCCCCAACATTGAGAACATGTTTCCTGCCTCTAACGTGTCCAACCCCTTAATAATCTTATACGTTTCGATAAGATCTCCTCTCATCCTTCTATTTGCTCCTATACTCAACTCCTCTTGTTATGAAGGCCAACATTCCATTGCCTTTCTTCACTGTGGTGTGAAGAACATCACGACTGGTGTGATTTCATCTGGAAGTGATTACTAACCCAAATCACTTGGGGTGACATTGGAACTGGATCACATTGCTCTGCTGGGCAATCTAATTTCCAAGCAGTGATGTCTTTTTTAGAAATGTTAAAAAATCCCCTTTTAAAAAGGGGATAAATATTGAGCAAGATTTTGGTCATAACTTCCCTGCTTTTCATCAAGGTCATGTCAAGGGGTCTTTTCAATCCACCTGTGACAAGAATTGGTTAACTATCGCACATTGAAGGCAGCATTTCCAATAGTGAAGCTCTGGGTCAGTTCTGCTCATAAGTGTCAGCCTAAATTCTTATACTCATTTCACAAGAGAGTAACATGAACCTGGGAGTTTTGGCTTGGAGGCAAGTGTATTGAACCACAGCTGGACTATGGAAGGTGCAAATAGTTTTGCATCAAGATCTCTGGTTCAGGCAAGGGTCCTGAAAGGTCTGATGATAAGATGATGGAATCAATTTAGTTTTGGTTGTGGGTGATGTGGGGAGAAGGCAGGAGAATGGGGTTAGGAGGAAGAGATAGATCAGCCATGATTGAATGGCGGAGTAGATTTGATGGGCTGAATGGCCTAATTCTGATCCTATCACTTATGATCTTATGATCTTAAATGGTTCGCTGGCCATTGCTGACATTACAGTAGGCAGTCAGAAGGTGGAGACATGGAGCAAAAGTCTGAAGAAGGGTCCCCACCTAAAACACCTATCTATTTTCTCTAGAGATGCTGCCTGACACACTGAGTTACTCCAGCACTTTCTGTATACCTTTGAGCAACTCTAATTAATTGAATGATAGTCCCTGAAAGTTCTGATGTCAGGTTTCACCCTGAATAGCTGCTGCTCGACCTGCTAAATTCCTCCAGCAGATTGCTTATTGCATTAGACTCCAGCATCTATGGTCTCTTGTGTATCGCTGAAATATTTATTGTTTGATTGCACAGTTATCGATCATGTGTAAAAAACATACACTAAGTTCCACATATCCGCATTTGTCAATTTTGAAAAGACGAGACCTTCAATTAGTATGTCAATTGCATTCTTCTATAGTTTTACTTCCTATATTTTTACTCTTTTTAATGTAAATCGGATAAAGCACATTAATATAGCAGCTAATACACTAACTAGATTGAAACTGATAACTTTTCCCTTCTAAAGGATGAATACCGAATGGGTCACCAGATAATTCCCCATGTTATTAAGATTATATTTTATAATCTTAAAACTGGCACTTGTGGCAATGTAACAGTGGTTTGTCTAACTGCTCCTGTTCCTCAAGTTTTAATATGAAGATTTGACACCCGGCGTCTATCAGCTGAAGCACACTGCAGTAATCTGCCAGCTTTATTACATTGCCGAAGTTGCATATAACTCCATTTTGCTTGCTATGTCACCTTGAAAGTAGAACAGGCGAAATGTCCCACTTTCCAAGGCGTTATCTAGGACAGTCACATGTAATCGCTTATGAAGACTGAAAATATATCAGTGCAGAGCAAATAGAATACAATATTTTATATTAGAAATGCATTGTACCATTGCTTGCAAATATTTTTATTACAGTTCACTTCTATCAATGTCAGTGAATGCGTACTGCTTTTGTATTCATGTATTCATATACAATCGACGGAAAACTTTCCTTTGTCCTGCCTTAGGTGCTTTCTAAAAGAAGCAGCCAAAAATAACATCATTAATCATCTCCCAAAGCTACTCGCTCAAGGCAGAAGCAGATACTTCATAGGGTTAACAGCAGCTGAGAGAAATGAAAGTAAGTCTTCCTCGTGTAACATGGCAGAAATTAGTGTGCAGCCTACCTGGGCAGCAGGTGGGAAGCAGTCATCTAATTTTTCCCACTGCAAATAGCAGCATCTCCAGCAATTACAGAACAATTTTCAATGCTTGTGCGTAATGTTTCCATCGCCAGTGATGAAGGCGCACTTGGGGGCAAGGTGGAAGGAGACGGGTTGGAAGATTAAGTCAATATAAACAAACATAATTATAATTCCGAGAGCTATTTTAGGTCAAACTGAGACTCGTACCTGCTGCAGGTCACAGTTGGTAGCCAAAGTTACCAGTGTTTTAGATGCTCTTCTCAACAGTCCTTACACAACGGAAAACGTTTACACCACGGGGTATGTTACGCGGACCATTGTGCCATTGCTAAATGTTTGCTTTGAGTATCCAAAACTAACACCCATTTCAAGAAACGCTAGAGTCATGAGTGGTTCTAGATAATTGGAAATTTGCCAATGTTACCCCATTGCACAAGAAGGAAGCAAAGCAGAATGATGGTTGGTAAGATTTTAGAGTCCATTATAAAGGATGAGATTACATCGTACTGAGAAGTTCACGATAAAATAGGCCAAAGTCAGCATGGCTTTATGAAGGGGAGGTCTTGCCTGACAAATTTGCTGGAATTCTTTGAAGTAAATAGCAAGACAGACAAAGGAGCATCAGTAGATATGTCATAGCCTCAGAATTAAAGGACGTTGTTTTAGGAAGAAAATTAAGAAGAATTTCTTTAGTCAGAGGATGGTGAATCTGTGGAATTCTTTGCCACAGAAAGCTGTGGAGGCCAAGTCAGTGGGTATGTTTAAGGCAGAGACAGATAGATTCTTGATTCGTACGAGTGTCAGAAGTTATGGGAAGAAAGCAGAAGAATGGGGTTAGGAGGGAGAGATAGATCAGCCATGATTGAAGGGCAAAGACTTGAAGGGCCGAATGGCCTATTCTGCTCCTATCTCATATAATCTTATAAACATCCACTAAACTGGTCTCTCCCCACAGTCCTGTTTTGATTTCAAATATTTACCTAATTTTCTCTTAAAAGATTCCTGCCTCTGCTACCACCCATTGCAAGGTATTTCACCCAGCAATAGATGACTTGAGCAAAGACATTACTAATGAAGGCAGATAGAATTGGAGTTATTGAGTAAAAACAAGGAACTGCAGATACTGCTTTATAAAAAAAGACACAATGTGCTGGAGTAACAACGGGGTCAGGCAGCATCGCGGGAGGGCGTGCATTGGTGACATCTGGGGTCAGGACCCTTCTTCGGACAGAATTGGAGATAACCTTGTGACAGCAAAAGTCAATTGGAATGTAGGAGATAAAATTTATAGTTAAAGAAATGGTAAAGAGATATGGAATTTGCAGGTGACTGGTATTGGTGACATCCTTGCATCATAGACATTAATAAACCCGAAGAAGGAATCAAGATTTTTATTCAAAGACTTGAAGTTTTATATAATTAAACGCTAAATGTCATTTTTCATGGCAGTTAGGAGTCAAAAACAATGTTGTAAATCTGGTATCACATATTTGCCTAATTGGATTAAGGCGCCAAATTTCTTTTCCTTCAGGTTTCCTGTAGTTTCATAATTGTCTTCACCTTCTGATAGCCATGCTTTTTTTATTTAAGTAAGGTATTTAATTGAATGAGTTTTAAATTCCCCAGCCACGATGACAGGGATACATTACACGGCCAGCATATGTACAAAGTTCTATTCTATTCATAACCCATCAGAAAATGACTTAGTGAATGCCAAAAATGCAACAAACCCCTGTCTGCACCTCAGGCAACGGATGATAAGTGACATGTAGCATTGAGGCCAAACAACTGTCAAACAATGACAATTAAGGACAAATCCAACTACTTCCCTTTACTTTCACTTGAATTACTCTCACCAGTTTCCCCATCATCATTGTCATCAACGATTGTCGCAGGATCATTCAGACCAGCCATATATATAGTCTACAAAATCAGGTCAGAGGCTGGGTGGGAAGGAACTGCAGATGCTGGTTTGAACCGAAGATAGACACAAAAAGCACAAAGAGTAACTCAGCGGGAGCAGAATTAGGCCATTCAGCCCATCAAGTCTACTCCACCTGTCAATCATGGCTGATCTATCTTTCCCTCTCAACCCCATTCTCCTCCCCGTAACCCCTGACACCCTTACTAAAAAGAAAACCTGCTTGTAAAACTAACTATGTGTAGGAAGGAACTACAGATGCTGGTTTAAACCAAAGATAGACACTAAAAGTTAGAGTAACTCAACGGGGCAGGCAGCATCTCTGGAGAGAAGGAATGGGTGATGTTTCGGGTCGAGTCCCTTCTTCGGACTGGTTAGGGATAAGGGAAACGAGAGATGTAGACGATGATGTAGAGAGATAAAGAACAATGAATGAAAGATATGCAAAAAAGTGACGATGATAAAGGAAACGGATGTTTGTTAGGTGAAAACGAGAAGCTGGTGCGACTTGGGTGGGGCAGGGATAGAGAGAGAGAGGGAATGCCGAGGCTACCTGAAGTGAGAGAAATCAATATTCATACCACTGGGTTGTAGGCTGCCAAAGTGAAATATGAGATGCTGTTCCTCCAATTTGTGTTTAGCGTCACTCTGACAATGGAGGAGACCTAGGACAGAAAGGTCTGTGTGGAAATAGGAAGGAGAATTAAAGTGTCCAGCAACTGGGAGATCAGGTAGGTTCAGGCAGACTGAATGAAGGTGTCCAGTCGAGGGAGGAGGTATGGGGTATGAGGAGGAGGAGAGGTATGAGGCACCCATTTCTTCTCTCCAGAGATGCTGCCTATTCCTCCAGCTGAGTTACTCCAACCTTTTTGTATCTATCTTCAGAGGCTGGCTATCCCATTCCTCTCCCTCCTAACCCCATTCTCCTGTCTCTCCCCACAACCTCTGACACCTGTACTAATCAAGAATCTATCTATCCCTGCCTTAAACATATCCATTGACTTGGCCTCCACAGCCTTCTGTGGCAAATAATTCCACGGATTTACCACCCTCTGACTAAAGAAATTCCTCCTCATCTCACTTTTATCACTAGGTGCCATCTTCATTTATGTTGTTCCAAATGCATTCAAAGAGCCTTTAACTTGACTGTACTATTTTCTCTACTTTGACCCTAATTGTTATTGCACCTCAACGACATTGCTGCACCACACTATTATCTTTTCCTTTTTCTTAACCAAAAATAAATGTAATCAATTATTTACAATAATATTTACAGTACAAAATAAGGCAAAACAAAACCCACGACCATAATATAAGTCAAACAAATATACTAAATAAACTATTATACAACCATATCACCATCCTTATTGAGGATGACTTCCACCCCCCGCGGTGCCCAGCGGTCCCAGAAATCGCCCAGGGCGCCCGTGGACAGCGCACAGTCCCTTTCCAAAACCACCCGGGCATGGACGTGACCCCAGAAAAGGGGCAGGCAGCCGGCTCGGGCAGAGCCCTCTTTTGCCTGGTGCCGTGACTCACAGATGGCCAGCTTGGCCAGGCCGAGGAGCAACCCAACCAGGATATCTTCAGCCCTACCCTCTCCCCTACGCACAGGGTGTCCAAAGGTGAGGATGGTAGATGCGAATTCAGCCAGAAGGCAAGGAGCAGCCCCTTTAGATATTGGAACAAGGGCTGCAACCTGTGCTGGGACCTGTGTTCTGGGATGAATTGAATACTAGGGCAGTAACCAGAAGCTAGAATTATGTGAAGTGGAACACAGACTCTTCCAGCCCGCAAGTGTGGCAGGCATTATCTTGTCCTTTCCCCTTTAATTTTCCAAATATTATCTCACCCGAACCTTCCCTTGCAACTTCACATAATTCTAGCTTCTGGTTACTGCCCTAGTATTCAATTCATCCCAGAACACAGGTCCCAGCACAATTTAGATGAAACCTGTCCCAATGGAACAGCTCCCTCTTTTCCCTGTGCTACCTCTGGTGAACCATGAAGTGAAAACATTTTCTCCTGCATCGTTCTTTTGAAACACATCTTGAAACTGATTTTTATGTGGTTTACAAAATAAACTGCAAATTATTACATTTGCAGTTCTGCTTATTAAATTAGATCCTAATACTTTATCAGTAGAACCTCTTTCTTAGAAAGGTCTCATAAGGATGATAACTATAGTATCTAGCCTTTGCCATCAAGTTATTTTCTCCACAATGCTTTATTCTGCCTAACAGTCATACTGTGATTGTCTGGGGTCCTGTTTATTGACCTTGACATTTACAAAGGCTGTAAAGACTGCAGAGCACCATGTACTTGGATGATCTAGAGTTATGGTCAATGAACAATTCTACATTCATCGGGAACTGGGTGAACCATTTGCACAGTTCTCTTTATCACATGAAAATGTATTAGTAAATAGCCTATCTAATGGAGGAAATAATCTGGATTTGTTCCACGGGGAATAAGCATTCCTGATATGCCAATCACTAATAGGATGATAGTTCTTCTTGTCATCTCTCGGATTATTTATTTTCCTTGGCGTTGACCTCTACTGCTAAACCTTGACATTGTTAGATAGAATCAGAACACACAGAATCCTCAGAACAGTGGATATGGGAGCTAATATAAGACTGCCGTATTTCTGGCTTTGAAATCATTTGCTGCAGGAATAGGGCAGTTATTCCCAGTGAACAGTCTAATATACATCCTTACGTCAACAGCACAAAAATCAGGTTCACCTAACGATCACAGCGTTTCAGTTCTGATGAAAGGTCATCGACTTGAACCATTAACTCAGCTTCTTGCTCAATGGATACTGTCACGGCTAAGATTTAGTTTAGTTTAGTTTAGTTTACAAAATGTCACGTGTATGGAGGTACAGTGAAAGCTGTTTTGTTGCATGCTATCCAGTCAATGAAAAGACTGTACGTGATTACAATCTAACTGTCCAAAGTGTACAGATACAGGATAAAGGGAATAGCGCAAGGTAAAGTCCAGTAAAGTCCAATTGAAGATAGTTTGAAGCTCTCCAATGAGGTAGTTGGGAGGTCAGGACCGCTCCCTACTTGGTGAGAGGGTGGTTCTGTTTAGTTTAGTTTAGTTTAGAGATACAGCACGGAAACAGGCCCTTTCAACCCACCAGGTCCGCGCCGACCGGCGATCCCCGCACATTAACACTATCCTATACCCACTAGGGACAATTTTTTACCAAGCCAATTAACCTACATACCTGTACATCTTTGGAGTGTGGGAGGACACCGAAGATCTCGGAGAAAACCCATGCAGGTCACGGGGAGAACATACAAACTCTGTACAGACAGCACCCGTAGTCAGGATCGAACCCTGGTCTCTGGCACTGCATTTGCTGTAAGGCAGCAACTCTACCGCTGCGCCACCGTGCTGCCCCGTACTAAAATACATTAGTATATATGTATCTGCTTTTCACTCTGCATCTGCATGTTGCCTGATAACAGCTGAGACGAAACTGCCTGAATCTGGAGGTATGCGTTTTGAAACCTCTGTACCTCTTGCCTGATAGGAGAGGGGAGAAGAGGCGTGACCAGGGTGAGACTGGTCTTTGATTTTGGCAGTGGTCTTGCTGAAGCAACGTGAAGTGTAGATGGAGTTAATGGAAGGGAGGTTGGAAGAAAAAACCTGAAAACATTGTAAAAGAATGGGTGTCGTTTTGAGTTGGAACCCTTCTTCAGACAAGTTGGATATTGACCCATTAAGTTGTGCCCAACTTGGATCCACTGTTGATTTCATGAAGCAGCAAATCTAAGCAACTCAAATGAAGAAGCAGACCTTGGGATCAAATCTAGAAATAAACAGTCCACAAGTTAAAATAATCCCAAAATCTGCACAGGGGTGTCAGGAAGATTTTTAAAACTGTTTATTGGACTAGATTTATAACTGTTGCTCTGAATCTATTTATTGGTGTTACGTGAATCTCTTTTTTTACAAGATACAGCATCAAAACTGGCCCTTCTGCCCACCGTGTCCACGCCAACCATTAATATTCACACCAATTCTATCTTATCCCACTTTCACACCCATTCTCTACATACTAGGTGCAATTTTACAGTGGCCAATTAACCTACAAACCTGCACGTCTTTGGAATGTGGAAGGAAATCAGAGCACCCACACGATCACAGGGAAACCATGCAAACTCCACCCCAGGTCAGGATCGAACTCATTGTTGCTTTAAAACAAAAAAATACATTAGTATATATGTATCTGCTTTTCACTCTGCATCTGCATGTTCATATTACAATCCTATTGGACAGGAGAGTCTTGTAGTGGCCTGCTTTGTTACGAGTTAACGTTGTCACATATAGTCTGACACATTCAGTTTTCTCAAAGTGCAAGCAGAAAATGTTCTCCCTTCAAAGATGAATATATATGGATATAATCATAATGTGTCTCAGTACATTCACAAAGACTCAAAAACATGGAGAAGATGGGGCACGACCTATTTGGCTGAATGACCTATTTTAGTTCTATAAATTCTGTGTGACCTTCCAGTAATCAGCATCACCTCAAGGTGGTGCGGAAAACCTGAACACATTCACTCATGGAGGTTAGCTCACCTTCAAATTCACCAATAAACTGCAGGTGATAACGTGATGTTTTATTTTTGTGCCTTGATTGAGTGAGATTTCTAAAGAAAGCGAAACATTGCCATAAGTAATTCTTCCCTGACACCTTTGGCTGTCACTGTGGGGCCATCCGTGCGTCATGAAAGGTCACATCTTCCCCCATTCAGGGCCACTTAGCAGCTCATTGAGAACACTGACTGCACCTCACCTCCAGTGAATTTTAATTCATCCCATAACAGCGCACGATGTTCAATTGTTTTAACTAAAGGTAAATTCTACAGTCAATTCTGACACTAGTAATGACACGCCAACATTTAGTGCTTTAATCAATGGATTTGTTTACTCAGTAATTGTGTCAATTATGCAGGCATGATGCTAATGGCAGGCGTCCTTCGTATCTATTTAATTATGACACAAACATACTAGGTGATATATTTTCCTTTCCTACTTTATATTGATTCGCCGCTGCCACATCTCTACCCAATATTTTAGTTTAACTTTAGTTTAGTTTAGTTTAGTTTAGTTTAGTTTAGTTTAGTTTAGTTTAGTTTAGCTTAGTTTAGTTTAGTTTAGTTTAGTTTAGTTTAGTTTAGTTTAGTTTAGTTTAGTTTAGTGTTAAAGGGTGGAAACTGGCCTTTTGGCCCACCAAGTGCACACCGACCTATGATCACCCGTACACTAGTTCTTCCCAACACACTAGGGACAAGTGACAAAAGCCAATCAACCTACAAAACTGCACATCTTTGGAGTGTTGGAGGAAACAGAAGCACCCAGAGAAAACCCAACGGTCACAGGGAGAACGTACAAACGTTGATTGAATCCAGGACTCTGGCGCTGTAAGGCAGCATTCTACCGCTGCACCACCGTGTCACCACAAAAATAGTGTTTTACTTCTATTGTCGTTTCACTGTCCCATCATTTATTTCTCCTTCGGTACTTTCCTTTATCCTTCAGTTACTTTAGACTACAGGAAGAACATACAAACTCTGTACAGACAACACCCTTAGTCAGGATCGAACCTGGGTATCTGGCACTGTAAGGCAGCAACTCTACCTCTGCGCCACTGGGCCGCCCTATATCTTGGGAGTAATGGGGCTGATGAAGCGAAGCGGTGAACTGGCTGTTGTTGCACTTTCCATGTTAATTTGCTTCAAGTGCAAGAGTCATATATATATATGTGTGTGTATGTGTGTGTGTGTGTGTGTGTGTGTTGGAAGGACCTGCAGATCCTGGTTTAAACCAAAGATCGACACAAAATGCTGGAGTAACTCAGCGGGACAGGCAGCATCTCTGGAGAGAAGAAATGGGTGGCGTTTCGGGTCAAATCCCTTCTTCAGACAGATCAGTCTGTCTGAAGAAGGGTCTCGACCTGAAACGTCACCCATTCCTTCTCTCCAGAGATGCTGCCTGTCCCGCTGATTTACTCCTCCACATTTTGTGTATAATATCTATAAAATAACAACACATTGGACTAATCACTAAATGATTGTTCAGCATGCCCGGTCATTCAATTAATAGATAGGTATGTTACTTTAATTCACTCTCTCAAGTGGACCATTTATCTGTGTTCCTGAAAGCTCCATTTAGAAGAAATAAGCGATAGATCCTAGTCTTTGGTTGGAAGGTTCTTCACCTTCCTTAACAAGGTGAACCTCGTTGAATTTGGCCTATTCAGCACAAGATAGCAGTTTTGCACAAGTGCTAACTTTGGATATTCCAATGATTCTATTGACAACATTTTCAGTGGGTTCATTGTTGATCAGATTACAAATGGAACGCTCACCCTGATACACTGTCCATTGGTGCCTTCCCCTTGGCCAGATGATCACGGCAAACCTTGTAGGAAAATAACTGCAGATGCTGGTACAAATCGAAGGTATCACAAAATGCTGGAGTAACTCAGCAGGTCAGGCAGCATCTTGGAGAGAGGGACTGGGTGACGTTTCAGGTCGAGACCCTTCTTCAGACTGACTGATTTAGCTGATTTAGTACTCTTCCTTTGCATTGTTGTAACTGTAGTTAGGCCATCAGGAGGATGAGGGGTGTCCTTATAGAAGTGTACAAAATCATGAGAGGAATAGATTGGGTAGACACACAGACTGAAGAAGGGTCTCGACCCGAAACTTCACCCATTCCTTCTCTCTTAGATGCTGCCTGACCCGCTGAGTTACTCCAGCATTTTGTGATACGGCAAACCTTGTTTGACATATATCTACATCAATATCTCTCTGCTTCTTATCTCTTCGTAAGGTCCTTCAGCACATGTCCTCCATTCATGAAATGTAGTCCGAGCTGTACATAGGCTGATCATCTCGCCAAATCTGCCATGTCAGCTGTCAATTAATACTACCTTCTTATCTTTATCCACACAAATTTAGATTTGTTCCATTCATGAGACACAGGAGAACTTAGTCCAAGAAATTGTTCAAGTCCAAGTTTGGCCTAAATAGTTTTTGGTTAGTAAATCGAGGATCCTGTTGCAATTTTAGACGTGTATTAGACATTTGTTTACGGGTTTCGTCTTACTTTACTTGCAAGTGTTGCTTTTACTGAAAAGACGATATTCGAGGAAGTGTGGATCTTCCTAATTGTTCAAGGAATCCCAACTTAAATAGCACCTCAGTGCTTCACCTCTGGCAGTCATCATTGAACTTTAAATTAATTATGGTAAAGAACTGCACTGGGAGCAAGAAGATGAAAATTATTCCGCTCTAAAAATAAGATTAATTCTCTTTCGCTTTTAATTCGCTTTTAAAAAAAAATAGATACAGCGCAGAAACAGGCCCTTCGGCCCACTGGGTCCACGCCGCCCAGCGATCCCCGCACACTAACACTATACTACACCCACTAGGGACAATTTTTACATTTGCACAGCCAATTAACCTACATACCTGTACGTCTTTGGAGTGTGGGAGGAAACCGAAGATCTCGGAGAAAACCCACGCAGGTCAAGGGGAGAACGTACAAACTCTGTCCAGACGGCGCCCGTGTCAGGATCGAACCTGAGTCTCCGGCGCTGCATTCGCTGTAAGGCAGCAACTCTACCGCTGCGCCACCGTGCCGCCCTTGCTCAAAATTAAAACCTTGTAACGGGACGAGAAGGAGTCCCGTCAAAACCTAATCGGACACAAGTTGCGTGCACTAGACGTGTTTATTCTCTCCAATACAGCTCCCTACTCCAACACCCGTGACGGGCGTTGCCCGGCCTTAAATACCAACTCAGGTACCGACCCCGTGGCTAGCGCCTCCCACACCGAGACGCCGCCCTCTCGCGCCGATGGTTCGTTCTGCCCTTGGGTTGCCACCAGGTGTCACCACAACATGAGGTTTTCCATGAACACCATTTTGCTGTCTGTAAGTCACTATTTTCCATCGGTCTAGGTGGATTGCCCTGTTGTTTGGGAGAGGAAATTGAACCGTTCAACTCTGGGAAAATACATGGTTTAGGTGAAATTTCCGCTATATCAGAAGCTGAGCTGCCAACTTACTCAGCTTTTCGACTCCTCTATGATATCAAAATTAGCTTTGTATATCTGCATTGATAATTTCTTCAAACCTGGGCACTACTGAAAGGCTCACTGATAGTAACACTCATTGTTCCCTCCAGCCCTCCTAAAAAGACCCCATTTGAAGAACAAATTAATTGATCAGAACAGTGAAGGAGGAACTCAGAACTCAGAACAGCATCTGTGGGTGGACCAGATAAATGATGTTTAGGGTCGGGACCTTTCTGTAGTCTGAAGAAGGGTCCCAACCTGAAGCGTTGCCTAT
The DNA here is from genome assembly GCF_053455715.1 of Rhinoraja longicauda. Classification (NCBI taxonomy): domain Eukaryota; kingdom Metazoa; phylum Chordata; class Chondrichthyes; order Rajiformes; family Arhynchobatidae; genus Rhinoraja; species Rhinoraja longicauda. Next base: position 20,805,628 of record NC_135984.1, on the reverse strand, counting down.
CCATGTTCTCGCAGATGCTGCCTGACCCGCTGAGTTCCTCCAGCGCTTTGTATTTTGCTTAAGATTCCAGCATCTGCAGTTCCGGGTGTTTCTCTTCAAATAATTGATCCAAGACTTTGGCGGCCTTCTTTGTTAAGGTGAAGACCTCCTTGGATCTGGCCTCTTCAGCACAAGAAGGCTGTTTTCCATGTGGCCACTTTACATGTTCCAACAATCTTTTCAACAGTAATATCAGCGGGCTCATTGCTGATTAAATTACAACTGGAAGTCTCACCCTGTTGGCACCATTCAGAGGCCGTGGTGTCTTCCCTTTTTACCAAAACATGGCAAACTGTGTTCTGAAACACATATCAATACCACCCTTTGTTCCTCTTCCATTTTGTCCAATGATACTAGAGGAGCAAGATGAACCACTCCGTCGAAATCGCCTGTACTGAAGTGTAGTACGCAAAGGAGTGTAACGTCCGCCATTTTAGTAAGCAAAACCCGCCGATCGCTATGCCTCTCGCAGGTGTAATCAGTGTTTTGGGGGAAACAGTATGTGTGATGATACCATAAAAATGCAGAGTATATCTCACAGATTTTTGTTATTTTTCTTTTAAAATGTTTCTGCAAGCTTTTGCCTTCTAAAATGGCGCCATGACGTACTACTGTTTTTCGGGTCGAGTTGTCGATCTTGCTCTGCTCTATTATCGTTGATTTTGTCCCTCTGTACTTTCGGTAAAAGGGATAGGGCTGGAGAAAATAATAGGAATAAGGTTTGTAGGAAGGTGGCAACCAAGAAATTGGATGACCTGTTAGTAATGCAAACCATCAGACTCTACTTATTAAGTTAATGGAATGTAACAATAATTGGGCAAAGAACACCATTCTTTTCTGGAGAGGAAAGTCACTGGCTAGCGGGCATAGCTTTAAGGCGGCAGGGACCAAGTTTCAAGGAGCTGTGCGTGGCACGTTTTTTACACGGAGAATGGTGGGTGTCTGGAACACACTGCCAGTGGTGCTGATAGAGGCAGATACCATAGTGCCATTTGTGGGGGAAATGGTCAATATGAATGTGGTGGCCTTAAGGGCTTGATTCTGTGTTGTACAAATCTCTGACTCTATGGCTAAAGCAGTTCTGCCAACTTTAGAGTTTAGAGAGATACAGTGTGGAAACAGGCCCTTTGGCCGACCAAGTCAGCATCGGCCATGTTCTATGTTCAGTCTGAAGTAGGGTCTCGACCCAAAACGTCACCCATTCCTACTCTCCTGAGATGCTGCCTGACCTGCTGAGTTACTCCAGCATTTTGTGAATAAATACCTTCGACTTGTACCAGCATCTGCAGTTATTGTCTTATACTATATGTTCTATGTTATCTCAGTTTCTCATCCTACACACTCGGTGCAATTTACAGAAGCCAATTAACATGCAAACCTGCATGCCTTTGGAGTGTAGGTGGAAATCGGTGTACCCGGAGAAAACCTATGCGATCACAGGGAGAACGTACATACTCCACTTAGCCAACACCCGTAGTCAGGATCGAACCAGGGTCTCTGGCGCTATAAGGCAGCAACTCTACCAGCTGCCCAGAATGTATAAGAGTTACACGGTTTGTGTGTGTCTGTAAGTGCACTCCCTCATTCATATTGTACCCAATGTTTTTGTTCTGTTATTACGAGTAAATGAAGCTGTTATTTTCACGGTGCCCTAATTTTCCTCTTTACAGCGAGTAACACACAAATATGGTAGTTAATTGTCTAATCCTGAACTTGAGGATCTGTATAGATGCCAGCTTCAATAGCGGAGGCCGACTGGATCTTTCTAGGAAACCATTAGAATGACTCATGCTGCAATTTATATGTATTTATTAATGATACATTAGATTTTAATGAGCATATAGATTATTGCAGATGGGAATAATTACTGAGCTGGATGTGCTGCTCCACATTGCTGTCATTAACATAATTCTGTCTGGAGCGTGAGCCACTTGGCGAGATAATTAAAGGCAAGGCTTTTGCTGCATCTCCATTTCTGAATTGATTCTTGGCTAGCGATGCTCCCTCGTGAATTGAAAGGCAAGGAACATCAGGGTCCCAGTGGCAAGCAGCATGATCTACAGAACCCTTAGGATGAGTTTGGAGGATGACCTGATGAAACGATTCAAATGGGGGGAGAGCCAAAAAAAGAGGCTCATGAATGAAACCTGGCTCTGTGAGTCATGTAAAAATCACTAGATGGAATCGTAGATTTAAATTTTTCCTCCCCTCCCCTCCCCATGTTTGTGGTATCAAACCTAAGTGGGTTTAGGTTTATGTGAGAGAAAGGGTCTTGAAAGGGGAATTGATGGAAAATATTTTTAAAACATTTTAAAATATTTTAAAAGTGGAGGCCAATTCTCTGGATGCTTTCAAGAGCGAGCTAGATAGAGCTCTTGAAGATAGCAGAGTCAGGGGGGATGGGAAGAAGGCAGGAACGGGGTACTGGTTGTGAATGATCAGCCATGATCACATTGAATGGCGGTGCTGGCTCAAAGGGGCGAATGGCCTACAATATTGTCTATTGTCTATTGTCTATTAACACTGAGTGTGCCTGATATCTGGAACTTGCTTCAAGAGAAGGTGGTGGAATCAGACACAATTGATAAAGAAGGTGATTTTTGTTTTGACATTTTGCAAATGTGGATTTCATCTGTTTACTCTTTTTTAAGAGAACATGTGGGTAAAATAGCTGAGCAAGAGGATCTGCAACAATATCAAAGTTATTGCCAAAGACCTGAGGCAGAAAAATCAGTTAGTAATTCCAGACAACAAAACAGAGGCCTCAGTGGTGTCAAATCATGAAAATGTATTAAATTTCCTTCAGGCCACGAGAAAAAGTCCACATTATTTTATTTCCTAATTTATAATTGTTAGTGGTTGCAGCAGACTAGCTGCTACTCATGTTTTATGCATTGCATGCCATCACAATATCATCTTCTCAACTGCGCATGGATTTCAGTGAGTTTTTGTTTTGTTTCTAAGGGGGTTATTTCACAATATTTGCATAGCTCAAGCATGTAAACCTCAGTTAAAATGAAGGAACAATAACCATCTTATTATTTCAATTTCTGTAACTCTGGGATCTGAATTGCTTTGCTACTTAGTTTCTCATGCCGTCTATAAGTATCCAAAGTATTTCATAAAAATAGGCCACTTGTAAATTGAGCCATAAATCATTAAAGCAGATAAATTGTGAATTACCTGCCACTTCAGAGGGTGCCACTTCAGAGTAGATGGTTAACGATTGAGAATTGAGGACACATATGAGTGGGCACTGTGAGAGTTGTGCTTATTCATTGGTTTAAACTATATTTCCTTGGGGGAGTCCCCTAGGTCACACTGGGTTCTGTTCGTGAGTACTGGCCCCAACTCGATATATCCTTAAGTCAGAAATGAACAAAAGCAGTGTGCGGAGAGAGGTTCAGAGAAACTACTGTGATGGGAGAGCAAACAAGCCTCACTGACTCAGTGAGAGAGCAAGTGGTCTGCTCAGCGCTCTGCTCATTCCATCTCTGGGTGTTATGCATCGGGGGTGTTGAAGGGTGGGGGTGATGTGTGGAAAGAAGGAAATACCCTGTTCCTACCCTACAGCAGCTCGTAAAACCTGTCCCCATCCATCTCACCGGATTCCCAAATGCCCATTCATGTGTACGGGGCATCAATAAGTTGGGCCTGAAGTAACCCTGGAAGTATCTGCATGTGGACTTCCACCTGACAGCTACCAGTTGAAAGCACCTAGCTCTGTTCTGAATAAGTAGGAACAAGGAACTGCAGATGCTGGTTTACAAAAAAAAGACACAAAGTGTCAATGAGTCAGGCAGCATTCATAGAGAACATGGATAGTTGATGTTTCAAGTTAGTGGGGAGGAAAAAATCTAGAAGAGAGGAAGGGCAGGACAAAGCATAGCAGTAATAGATGAACATGGGTGAGGGGGAAGTCCAATAGGCAGATGTGTCGGAAAGAACTGCAGATGCTGGTTTAAATCGAAGGTAGACACAAAATGCTGGAGTAACTCAGCGGGACAGGCAGCATCTCTGGAGAGAAGGAATGGGTGACGTTTTGGGTCAAGACCCTTCTTCAGACAGATGGCTGGACAAAGACCAGAGATGCAAAAAAAGGGTGTGGGACAAAAGGACTGAGGAGTTGCGAATTGTGAAGTCAGAAGAAGGAATGGGGGGGGGTGAAATCGGTGCAAGTGCAGATGTGGCATAGGGAGGCTGAGGGGGGTGGGGGGGGGGGGTGTGGGGAAGGAGAAGGGAAAAGGGGGTTTACTAGAGGCTACCTAAAACTGGAGAATTCAAAGATCATACCTTTGGGTCATAAGATATCCAAGCACAATATGAGGTGCTGTTCCTCCAGTTTGTGTCCTGACTTAACATTGTTTGTGCTCTAACTTTCACTTCCTAGCCATATTCACTGATATCTAATTGAAGAGTTAAGATACTTATGGGAACCTAATGTCATTTTTATTACTTGAGATCCTAGATTTTGAATCAGTGCTTTGAAGATCGCAGCTGCAATCACATTCCCTTCGAAATTACAATGGCACACCAGCAGCGAGCCTGCACAAAGTCACATTAGTCAATGCCCCGGCAGATATTTTCCTTCAAAAGTTTGCGTTCTTGATTAGCTAAATAGAAATTGGGTAAGCAAGAAATAGCATGACTCATCCAAAATCCTCAGACACCTATGAAAGGAAGATGAATTAAATTGTAGACTCATACGACACAAAAGGACCATCGTGAGTGTATCTTCTCTTGCAAAGAGTCATCCACTCAGTCCCACTCCTTTGCCATTTCATCACAACTGTCCAATTTATTTTTATTTTTCGGTCTCCATCCATAGAATTTCTATTTGAAAGTTCCTCTTGAATCTGCCTGCATTTCCTTGCAGGCAAAGTATTACATGTTCCAGTGTTTTTTTAAATTCTATTCCCTTGTCATTTGTTAGCTAATTATTTTAACTTAATGTTTTAATTACCAAACTTCATGCCGATGAAAATATTCTCATGTTCACTTCATGCAAATCCCTCATAATTCTTAACACTTCCATAAATTTCACCTCAACCATCTCTGGTCTGGGGATAAAATCACTATTTCCTCATTATCCAGTCTATTCTCATTCCATTCTTCATCCCCACCTGATCTTTGTGTGCCAAAGCTTTTTTAGGTTCTTCAGTATTTAATTTTCCGAGATTAGGATACCAACCAATGTAATGCCAAAACCCTGAGCAAATACAATAAGCCATTTGAATGAACAAAATAAGATACTTATTTCCCTGTTAAAACAAAGGGTTTCAAATCTGAAACTATAATTATGTTTCTCTTTACACAGATGCTGCCTGAGTGTTTCCAGCATGTTCCTTTATTTAGGATATTTCTGCCACCCTTTCCAGTTTAACCTCTTTAGGGGAATCGAGAACCAGAGTGCATAGGGTTAAGGTGAAGGGGAAAGATGTTATAGGAAGCTGAGGGGTAACCTTTTCACACAAATGGAGGTGGGTGGATTTAATGAGCTGCCAGAGGAGGTAGTTGAGGCAGGGACTATCGCAACGTTTAAGAAGCAATTAGACAGGTACATGGATAGGACAGGTTTAGAGGGATATGGGCTGAACACAGGCAAGTGGGACTAGTGTAGATGGGACATGTTGGTAAGTGTGAGCAAGTTGGGCTGAAGGGCCTGTTTCCATACAGTATGACTATGACTATGATTACTATTTAAAGTATCACGAGGCTAACTGTTTGATAGGCCTCTCCTCCCAACTGAAACTGAACACAATTAGCCTGTCAATTGTGACTAATTCAGAAATTATGCTTAAATTGTCCTTTAAAGAAGGAAGCTGATGTTTGCCATAGAAACCAAAACATTAGGAAACACTGAGAGTTAAGTAATAAAATAAGATGTTTTAAACTAACATCCCAATATGCACAAATAACTAAAGGGTAGAAACTAGATGGGTTATTAAACCGCAGCATACTGTTTCTCATGCGACTGTACTATAGTTAGGATTTAATATTATTATTTAATCATTTCCCACACTAATTAGATGTAGGTAGGAAATGCCCTTGAGATTGTTTGGAGCATGTCGTTAGCTGGTAATTTTTGTCAGCTAATGTACCAAATGAGACCCTGATTTTTCTATATGAGATGGATGCAATAATACAGTGGTATTGAAATTATCAATCCTTTGCTTATTACTTTAGATGTCTTGGTGGCACCTAATAGGGGCCAAATATAGCCCACCAATAGACTATCCAAAAGGAGTAATGAGCTCAAGTCTGCTGATCGTGTGGCTGACAGCAGGGCAACTTTGTGTAGCCTATTCATTCTCATGAAGGGAGGGAGCGCGCGGTGCTAACTCTCCTGTTGTCCACTTGGATCCTTCACCAGTGACAAATGTTATGATAAACTGGCTCAAATTAAAGCTAGGCTGTACTGCTTAAAGCTAGCCTACATCTGTAAAGGACAAGAACAATTGTATTTCACTGCATCCCGATTGCTCATCTACCAAAAATCAGGACGGACTAAACATTCATTTGTTTTCCTGTCTCTTTCACACACACACACACACAGTCGTCTGTCTGTCTGTCTGTCTGTCTGTCTGTCTTCCCTCCTCCTCCTCCTCCTCCTCCTCCTCCTCCTCCTCCTCCTCCTCCTCCTCCTCCTCCTCCTCCTCCTCCTCCTCCTCCTCCTCCTCCTCCTCCTCCTCCTCCTCCTCCTCCTCCTCCTCCTCCTCCTCCTCCTCCTCCTCCTCCTCCTCCTCCTCCTCCTCCTCCTCCTCCTCCTCCTCCTCCTCCTCCTCCTCCTCCTCTCTCTCTATATATCTCTATATATCTCTATATATCTCTATATATCTCTATGTATCTCTATATATCATATCATCATATCATACACATACAGCCGGAAACAGGCCTTTTCGGCCCACCAAGTCCGTGCCGCTCAGCGATCCCCGTACATTAACACTATCCTACACCCACTAGGGACAATTTTTACATTTACCCAGCCAATTAACCTACATACCTGTACGTCTTTGGAGTGTGGGAGGAAACCGAAGATCTCGGAGAAAACCCACGCAGGTCACGGGGAGAACGTACAAACTCCTTACAGTGCAGCACCCGTAGTCAGGATCGAACCTGAGTCTCCGGCGCTGCATTCGCTGTAAAGCAGCAACTCTACCGCTGCGCTCTCTGCAATCGGCTGGACAGATAGATTCACCTGCATGACCTGACCCCCAGTTGAAGTAGTGGAGTTGATCACTATTAAAGCAGCTATTGTTGAGGCTATGCATAGCAACAGGGCAAATACTGTACCACAGAAGCTGCTGCCAGTCTCATGCTTGGCTCTTCCATCCCAATTTTCCCAAATCTCATGATCTATTCTAATTTACAACCCATTGATGGTATGAAAATCCTTATCTTGCCTTTCAATTCCCACACCTTGATCATAACCTTGACCATTTTCATGTCAGATACCGTTGCCAATGATGACCAGGCAATGTTATCGCTCCCCCACCCCCCACTTCAATCAGTCTGAAGAAGGGTTCCGACCCAAAACATCACCTATTCCCTTTCTCCAGAGATGCTGCCTGACCTGCTGAGTTACTTCAGCATTTTGTGGGTATCTTTGGTATAAACCAGCATCTGCAGTTCCTTCCTACACAAGTATCTCTTGTCTTTTTTTTGTTTCTATTTTTGATATCCAGCATCTGGAGTGTATTGCATCTTATAGTAATGCGGTTATCTTTATATCGAGCATATGTGTACAATATGCCGTTTATGTATGTTTACTGTGTGATTTGGGGTAATTTCATTAAAATAGTCAATAGACAATAGACAATAGGAGCAGGAGTAGGCCATTCGGCCCTTCGAGCCAGCAGCGCCATTCAATGTTGTCATGGCTGATCATTCACAATCAGTACCCCGTTCCTGCCTTCTCCCCATACCTCCTGACCCTGCTATCTTTAAGAGCTGTATCTAGCTCTCTCTTGAAAGCATCCAGAGAATTGGCCTCCACGGCCTTCTGAGGCAGAGAATTCCACAGATTTACAACTCTCTGACTGAAAAGGTTTTTCCTCATCTCCGTTCTAAATGGCCTACCCCCTTATTCTTAAACTGTGGCCCCTGGTTCTGGACTCCCCCAACATTGGGAACATATTTCCTGCCTCTAACATGTCCAATCCCTTAATAATCTTATATGTTTCAATAAGATTCCCTCTCATCCTTCTAAATTCCAGCATATACAAGCCTAGTCGCTCCAGTCTTTCAACATACGATAATCCCGCCATTCCGGGAGTTAACCTGGTGAACGTATACTGCACTCCCTCAATTGCCAGAATATCCTTCCTCAAATTTGGAGACCAAAACTGCATACAGTACTCCAGGTGCGGTCTCACCAGGACCCTGTACAACTGCAGAAGGACCTCTTTGCTCCTATACTCAACTCCTCTTGTCATGAAGGCCAACATGCCATTAGCTTTCTTCACTGCCTGCTGTACCTGCATGCTAACTTTAAGTGACTGATGAACAAGGACACCCAGATCTTGTTGTACTTCCCCATTTCACTCAGATAATAATCTGCCTTCCTGTTCTTACCACCAAAGTGGATAACCTCACATTTATCCACATTAAACTGCATCTGCCATGCATCTGCCCACTCACACAACCTGTCCAAATCACCCTGCATCCTCATAACATCCTCCTCACAGTTCACACTGCCACCCAGCTTTGTGTCTTCCACAAATTTGCTAATTTTATGTTCATCTAAGTCATTAATGTATATTGTAAATAGCTGCAGTCCCTGCACCGAGCCTTGCGGTACCCCACTAGTCACTGCCTGCCATTCTGAAAGGGACCCGTTAATCCCAACTCTTTGTTTCCTGTCTGCCATCCAATTTTCTATCCATTCTGGTTATTCTGGCTCTATCAGTTTGTTCAAATCCCAGAGGTAACACTGAAAGGATGTACCAAGTTCAAGTTCCTCACCAAACAACACAAAGGAAGAAATGGATCCTAATATATGGAATGTAAGAGCTGTAAGAATTAAACAGAACATGTAGATTTAGATTTAGAGATACAATGCGGAAACAGGCCCTTCGGCCCACCGGGTCCGCACCGCCCAGCGATCCCCGCACATTAGCACTATCCTACACCCACTAGGGACCATTTTTACATTTGTCCAGCCAATTAACCTACATACCTGTACGTCTTTGGTGTGTGGGAGGAAACCGAAGATCTCGGAGAAAACCCACGCAGGTCACGGGGAGAACGTACAAACTCCGTACAGACGGCGCCCGTTAGTCAGGATCGAACCTGAGTCTCAGGCACTGCATTCGCTGTAAGGCAGCAACTCTACCGCTGCGCCACCATGCCGCACCGTGTATAGACAGTGGAGGCTATAATTTTGAAAATAAGCTACATCCAAGTAAACTGTCTGTCTGTGTTGAAAGAATTGAACAAACAAAATGAATACAAAGCACTTTCTTAAATTCACAAGAAAAGTGCATTCATCGAGAGTCCACCCTGAAGATTCATATCTATTTGATTTGCATGAATCTTGTTGACCACAATGATCACAAGAGCATCAATGACAGAGGATCTCTGATCTGTTTCACTTTAGCAATCAGAACCATCAGTCGAGTTTCTTATCATATTTTCAGGGGCTGAATTAATATATTGATATATTTTCTTGAATTGAAGGAACTGCCAATTAACATCTCCGATTATTCATACAAATGCCATTGGATGGATGCTCCAGTGTTTAAACCTGCACATAAAAATAATAGATTATAAATAATAAACCTGCACATAAAAATAATAATAATAATAATAAGTCTGAAGAAGGGTCTCAACCTGAAACGTCACCCATTCCTTCCCTCCTAGATGCTGTCTGACCTGCTGAGTTACTCCAGCATTTTGTGATACCTTCGATTTGTACCAGCATCTGCAGTTATTTTCCTATATAAAAATAATAGAAATCAGCAGAAACTGTTAATCATGGAGGAATTTGGAAAAAACATTCCCTGAAATCAACATAAAATAAGTTGTAATATTTGCATTTTGCTGTATTGAGGTAAAGCACGACAACGTACAAAATGGCCACATCTGGCAAAGGAGAAAGATAACATTAAAAATCCGCAGATGCTTGAAAGTTAGAGTAAAAGCTGGAAATACTCAGCAGTATCTATGGGAGGGGAAAATGAGTCAATGGTTCAGATTGGAGACTCTTTGTCAAGATGGAAAAGGAAACTATTTGTTGTTTTGCAATATTGTTCGCCCCTGCAGAACAACTGAGTTCAGTCAGCAGGGACAACCCTGAGCTTCCAGTTTCTTCCCACCAGTACAATTCACCATTCGACATCCACTCCGACATATCAGACTGTGGCTCTTCTTCTTTCGTATGTCAACTACAACAATCAAAAGTGGCCATTGGTGCTTCAGAGTACCGTAGTTGACACTTTGTTGCAAATTTTGCCAGTGCCGTAGAACTACCCAGGGTGGGCGATGAGGACGTAAATTAGCTCCCACCCCAGACTGTGGTCTCGTACTGTCATAGGGAGGCCCTGTGCAAGCTTAATGAACAGCACATAATTTTGTTTTGGTGTGAGCACTTAGCGTTCTGGACTCAGTAATGCATTCTACAACTTCAGGTAACTTGATTTCTCGGTCTGTTTCACTCCCTTGGGTGGCTTACAACCCAACAGTATGAATGTTGGTCACATTGAATGGCGGTGCTGGCTCGAAGGGCCAAATGGCCTACTCCTGCACCTATTGTCTATGTATCTGTGTCTCTAACGTTGATTTGTCGAATTGTGAGTAACTTCTGCATTCCTTCCTTCCTTCCCCCCCCCCCACAATTGTCCTGCTCGTTCCACTGCACACTTCCTTGCATCCCTGTCTTCCCCAGCCAATGATGGGCCATTATGTGCACACCAGTTCAAAGTTATCCCACTTTCCCATCCACTCCCTACATATTAAGGACAATTTTACAGAGGGCAATTAACCTACAACCCCGCACGTCTTTGGGATGTGGGAGGTAACTGGAGAAGCCGGAGGATACTCACGTGGTCACAGAGAGAATGCCAAAACTCCACACAAACAGCACCCAAGGTCAGGATCGAACCCAGGTCTCTGGCACCGTAAGAGAGTAGCTCTCCCAGCTGCACCACTGCTTCAGAAACAAGCTAGGTATCTCGCAATTACTTTTTTCATATACACTGATTAGCCAAAACATTATGACCACTGATTGGCGAAGTAAATAACATTGATTGTCTTGTTACAATGGCACCTGTCAAGGGGTGGGATATATTAGGCAGCAAGTGAACAGTCAGTTCTTGAAGTTGATGTTGTTGAATGCAGGAGAAATGGGCAGGAGCGACTTTGACAAGGGCTAAATTGTTATGGCCAGACGACTGGGTCAGAGCATCTATGAACGGCAAGGCTTGTGGGGTGCTCCCAATCAGCAGTGGTGAGTACCTACCAACAGTGGTCCGAGGAGGGATAAACCACAAACCGGCGACAGGGTGTTGGGCGCCCAAAGCTCATCGATGCATGAAGGCAACGAAGGCTATCCCGTCTGGTCCGAGCCGACAGAAGGTCTACTGTGGCACAAGTCACAGAAAATTTTAATGGTGGTCACGGGAGGAATGTGTCACAATACACAGTGCATCGCACCCTGCTGCACATGGGGCTGCACACGGAGGACCAACGGCATATTAGGCAGGTGGTCATAATGTTTTGGCTTATCAGGTCAAAATATTTTGACTGATCGGTTTATTTTTTCCATTCAGATGAGCGATCTAGGACCATGTGATGTCCCACTGCAATTTGTCGCTCGTTAATTAGTATAGTTATATATATATAGAAATGATGACCCCACTGAGTTAAGCTGTCACAATTGACAGTTAACAGAGGACAAAATCCATGTTTCTTTTACATTATTCTTTCATGGTAAGTATGGAATAAATAAAAGAGAAATTGCTCAAAAAATAATATGGATTTGGCACTTATTTAATATGCTGTCGATATACAAATCAGGGATTTTTTTGCTTCTTTGAGTTGGATACAAGTGATCAATTCCCAGCAAAAACAGCAACAGACTAGTTCCACCAAGATGCAGCACAGAACGCCACAAGAGATCCTTTAACCCTGTGGCTATCAAACTGTACAACTCCTCCCCCTTGTGTCGTGGGGTAGACTGACTCCCCTTCCATCTCCCCCCCCCCCCCCCCCCCAACCCACCCCCTCCACAGTCTTTGCACATCCCCAATCCTGGGCTTTCCACTCATTACTTTCATTTCATGTGTCTTATTGTGTTTCATGATTGTTGCCAGACCAGTTTCTACCCTGGGATGAAAAAAGTTCTATCGTATCGTTTCGTATCAGATGCATTGATAAGTTTTTTTTAAAGAAGAAAATGTAATGAATATTTTACCAGAGAATAAGACGAATCATGTTTTTCTGGGAATATTGTGTTTTCAGGGATGATGAGTGAGTCTCACATTATGCACAGTTTGTTCACTCCATATGCCATTCATTGTGAAACCAGATTAAGTGTGCTGGATTTCCACATAATGATCTCGGTGAGTTGGAGAATTATCACACATCTTAATTCTCCCATTGCACATCCCGTCCTCTGTTCGTTTGCTTCCCTTAGAAGTCTGAATAAGATGCATTATGTATATTCATCCTTCATATTTCAGTGAATTCATTAGTTTGGTGATATTTTGGCATCACTGTGGGCAATCTGAAAACTTTTTTCAAATAATGTCAAGCTCAGATACAGAATAAATCTAACTTTCGCAGACAAGGAACTTCTCAAAATGCATTGCAGCTGATTGGTGTAAGAAAATAACTGCAGATGCTGGTACAAATCGAAGGTATTTATTCACTGATTTAGCTGAGTTAGTACTCTTGCTTTGCATTGTTGTAACTGTAGTTGGGCCATCAGGAGGATGAGGGGTGTCCTTATAGAAGTGTACAAAATCATGAGAGGAATAGATTGGGTAGACACACAGAGCCTCTTGCCCAGAAAAGGGGAATGGTGAACCAGACAACATAGGTGTAAGGTAAGGGGGGAAAGATTTGATAGAAACATGAGGGGTAACTTTATCACACAAAGGGTGGTGGGTGTATGGAATGAGCTGCCGGAGGAGGTAGTTGAGGCAGGTACTATTGCAATGTTTAAGAAGCATTTAGATAGGTACATGGAAAGGACAGGTTTAGAGGGATATCTGCCAAACGCAGGCAGGTGGGATTAGTGTAGATGGGACATGTTGGCCGGTGTGGGCAAGTTGGGCCGAAGGGCCTGTTTCCATGTTGTGTGACTCTCTGACTCTATCCTGAGTGAGAAACATCAAGGATGTGCATATCACCTGCTCCATGGTGGCATTGATGATTGTTGCACAACTGCCTAGCTCAACGCTTATTTCCATTGCTTTGTCTCCATGCCAAAAGCACTCACAAAATTCTGTAACACCTAACTCATGTTTAAGGTCTCAAGCATCCTGCAAAGAGTGTTCTTCTCAGCAAGGTCTTCTAAGACAAGCCGAGACTTTCAATCTGAAGAAGGGTCTAAACCCGAAACGTCACCCATTCCTTCCCTCCTCTAGGATGCTGCCTATCCTGCTGAGTTACTCCAGCATTTTGTGTCTATCTTCGGTTTAAACCAGTATCTGCAGTTCCTTTCTGCACATCGAACCAGGGGATGGGGTTAATTAGGTTTATTTCTCCAGTTTTTATTAATTTGCCGATACATTAAGTTCTTAATTCTCCTTCGATCCTCGATTCTGCAATATTTCCTGTCTGTTTATTGCCTTTTCTCCGATAACATATATTAGTTTACATTCCAACTACTGCCCTATTCCCCACTATAGCTTCTCCTGAATCTGCTTCCAAGGAACCCAAACTTACTTATTTCTTAACATCAATGCCTACTAAAGTCTGTAACAAGAACTGAACCATATTCTCCTCATCAGCCTGACGAAGGGTCCTAAAACATTATCTGCCCGTTCCCTCTACAGATATTGACTGACCTGCTGAATACCTCCAGTCCTTGATGCTATGCTCATGTTACCAGCAACAGCAGTCTCTTGTGATGTTTATTAACGTTTATCAATTGCTCAATTTTAAAATTCACATTCTATTTTTTTAAAGTAGGCATCAAAATCTCTGGTTCCAGTGACCTGAGCCCCAAACTCTCTCCCTTACCCTCCGCCTCCACTCTATTTAACCTAGAATATCAAAATCTACCCTCTTGTTTTTAACTGAGAGGGTAAGAGGGTAACTTAAGGAACAAAGCTGTTCAGGCGTATTAAAGTCAAAGAACAGGATAGTTTTCCAATGACCATTTTACAATTAAGGTCACAAAATAATACCTTTCTTTGACCGAGCTGCCTGCCTTGACAAATTGTCTGCCGTGTCTGCCTACAATATTGGTGCTGTCTATTTCACACATTAACTTGTGCTCTGGGATATCACAGGTAAAAGATGCTGTTTAAATGCAAGACTGTTCATTCTTTATTATCATTAACCTCATCAGATGGAAAATAAATGAGCTCCTTGCTGAGGCAGTATGACATTAGGCGCTGAATACTTTCAGTGTTTTATAAAGTTCTGAGAGATTTTGTCACATGAATTAGGACTAACAATGCCACCATAAAGTTCTGTCCATCAGTGGGATAGGCAGCATCTCTGGAGAGAAAGAATTGGTGACGTTTCGGGTTGAGACCCTTCTTCAAATATCACCCATTCCTTCCTTCCAGAGATGCTGCCTGTCCCGCTGTGTTACTTCAGCTTTTTGTGTCTTTCTTCAGTTTAAACCAACATCTGCAGTTCCTTCTTACACAAGTTCTGTCTATCCATTGACCTTTACAATCCAGACTCAATAGAGGAGGTTACCATCTCATAATTCATCCCATCTTTTCATCTTTCGATTCGATTAGCGTTGAATTGTCCTAGAGCTCATGATCTCTCACTTCTTATCGTACCTCCTTTAAAACATGAAAATCTGCTTTGTTGACATCACTAGCTTTCAAACTTCCATTCGACAGATCAAAAACATAAAAATGAAACAGCTTGATTCTGAATGACTGGATCCCTTTGAGGCAAAGGCGTAACAATTGAGGAAGAGTCTGATAGTTCATTAGATAGTTCAACTTTCAACTTTAGATAGTTCCTCTGTCCCTCTCTTCCTCTCCTCCCCAGATCTCCCTCTATCTTCCTGTCTCCACCTATATCCTTCCTTTGTCCCGCCCCCCTGACATCAGTCTGAAGAAGCGTCTCGACCTGAAACGTCACCCATTCCTTCTCTCCCGAGATGCTGCCTGACCTGCTGAGTTACTCCAGCATTTTGTGAATAAGTTCATTAGGTAAGATGGCAGCTTGGCACAGGAGCTGGTACAAATCGAAGGTATTTATTCACAAGTCATTGCAATGAGATTAATCCTATCATTTACAGCCATTTAACGCCCCATTTGAACAGACTTCACAAACAACCAACAATCAAAACAGGCACCAGATATTTGAACATTTGATGCTCATCAAGGCAATAAGAAATTACTAATGATTGTGGGTTCAGGTTGCAATTTACTGGTTACCTCATTCGTTTTATTATTTATTGCCCTGCTCATTTCCAGATACAGACAAAAAAAAATTGGAATACACATCCACCTGTGATCTGAAAAGCTCCACTGAAGAATAATAAATAATTCATCGGAACTACAGTAGTAACCGTTACCGATAAGGAGGAATAAATCAGTGAGAATTGGATTTATACTGTCAAGTTCAGAAGTGGTACACACGCTCACATAAAGGTAAAATCCCGCCACAGTTGGAGAGCTTCTCATCACAGTTCCTTCGGGGGGGGGGGGGGGGGGGGGGGAGGGAAGAGGCCAGTGTAAATGATCAGAGTTTAATTTTACTTGGGGAGTCAGAGGGTCACGCCGTTGGAGTGCTTTGGCCTGTGTGTGTATACGTGGCGGAATTAAGCAACAGGAAGGTGTTGTCTTGCCTACAGTAGGTTATTGAACCATGCTGTGCTGTATCCGTAGGAATAAGCAGGTAAAATGTTTGATTCGGCTTTCTCTATTGTATCAGGAAAATAACTGCAGATGCTGGTACAAATCGAATGTATCACAAAATGCTGGAGTAACTCAGTGGGTCAGGCAGCATCTTAAGACCCTTCTTCAGACTCGACCCGAAAACGTCACCCATTCCTTCTCTCCTGAGATGCTGCCTGAACCGCTGAGTTACTCCAGCATTTTGTGATACCTTCTCCATTGTATTGTTGAACAATGCACTCTGGAAAGGCAGACTGCATGGGAGAGGAAGCTACTTATTGGAATGCTGCCAAACTAGTTCATTCCTAAAGGGCATCTGTATATAAAGATTGTTGGAAACATTAGGAGAGTGCCCAGCTCATTTTCTTTCTCTGAGAGATTGTTCCTCCGCAAAATGTCTTTACTGTTTTTTTCTTCTCACGATCTGGTGAAGTATTGGGATGAGATCAGTATTTGTGCTGAATGAGAGTGGTCTCTGGGGGACCCGTGATCAAATTTAGTAACTGGTAGGATATTGTTAATAATTGCCAGCGGAGGAATATTATGATGCATGATTCATACTTTCCTCCACAAAATGTCACATGTAACAAAGTCAACAAGTATTTTTAAAGCTTTCTATGGTACAACAGTGATATTTCTGCAGCACACCAATGAGATGAAGAGCAATGGTTTAATTAAGACTGGATGTTCTTCAGTCCTCTGAGAGTGTGTCAGACCTCAGTTTGTAAACTCTGCCCGGGGTTAAAAAAAAGAAATATAGTAATTAGTTCACAGAATGTTCAAATATCTTTCTTATTATGCCAATTAATGCTTCTTCTTTTTTTAATTCAAAGGTCAATACTTTAATTGTCATTGAAATAAAAAGCAATTCTGGAATGATCTCAATTCAAATTTTTTACTTTGAATTTCTCAGAAATAGGTCTAGACTAAGGATTATAACAACATTTCTAGATATTCTTACTGTATTGCACAAACATCTGATGTGGATCACAAAAGGCATTGTAGGTTAATTGGCCTTTAAATTGCCCCTCCTGTGCAGGGAGTAGATGCTTATGTGGGATAACATGGGGGTAGTGTGAATGGGTGGTCGGCATGGACTTGGTGGGCCGAAGGGCCTGTCCCATGCTGTATCTCCAAAGAGAACAAAGAGGGTCCCGGCGTTTGGGGGCCGCCGAGATAACAGAGGGGGACCCAGCATGGGGGGGTCTGCCGAGAGAGCAAAGGGGGACCCGGCATTGGGGGCGGGGGGTGAATGCCGAAAACAAAGAGGGACCATTGGGGATTAAATGGAATATGGTAAGTTAGTCGGCCCCATTATGTGGCAACTCTTTGCATGCTTGTGCATGAATCTCACTGTGACATAGCACTTGTGAAAATAAAGTATCATGCATTACTAAAATAGTCCATTAATGACCCCAAAGCACCAAGTGCCAAGCAGAAGACCAACTCTCTTCCTCTCTAATCTCAAAAGATGAATGTTTCTTTTATTTGGTTTGTTCTTCCAGATGTTTGTTCTTCACCATCAACAACACCACAGTCACATCTGTGGAGTGATTTAAGTTCCTTGGAACCATCATCTCCAGGGACCTTAAATGGGGGGCCACCATCGACTCCACAGTCAAAAAGACCCAACAGAGGATGTACTTCCTGCGGCAACTGAAGAAACACAATCTGCCACAGGCAATGATGGTCCAATTCTATACTGCTATCATTGAGTCCGTCCTCACCTTCTCCATCATGGTCTGGTTTGGCTCAGCCACCAAGCACGGCATCCGGAGGCTGCAACGGATCGTTCGCACAGCTGAGAAGGTTGTTGGCTGCAACCTTCCCCCCATTGACAAACTGTACACTGCAAGGGCCAGGAAGCGAGCGGGCAAGATCATCTCTGACCCCTCTCACCCTGGCCACAAACTCTTCAAAGCACTTCCTTCTGGAAGGCGACTCCGGACTGTCAAAGCAGCCACAGCCAGACATAAAAACAGCTTTTTCCACGAGTGATAGTTCTACTCAATAACTAAAGTCTGTCGTCTCTTTTTTGCTCTGGTTTATTTTCACCCACATGTTTAGACCGTAATGTTGTGTCCTTATTGTTTTGATGTGGTTATGCTTTATTCTTAATTGTTAACTGTATGTTTGTGTTGTCATTTGTGAGCGGCGCACCAAGGGTCATTCCTTGTATATTCACATACTTGGCCAATAAACTTATTCATTCATTCATTCATTCATTCATTCATTCATTCATTCATGTGCTCCCTGCTGAGTTTTTCATGCCAGTGTACTCCTCACTCAAGGGGTCTTTAACTGCTCTGTACCTTGTCTTCTGCCACAGCTCCTGCTACAGGGCATTAACTGGAGCAGGTATGAGTCTGATCAGAGAAAATTCATGTCCTGATCTTTCCACATTCAAATGAAAATAAAACTCCTCGTTGTCAATCAGTATTTCAGCCTGAGCCCCAAGATAAAATAATTAAGTTGAAAATGTTAGTTGGGAGGTGCATTTCATGACATGATGCCATTTGTCCTGATTGTCCTGCGTGGGTTTTCTCCGAGATCTTCGGTTTCCTCCCACACTCCAAAGACGTACAGGTATGTAGGTTAATTGGCTGGGTAAATGTAAAGAAAAAAAAATTGTCCCTAGTGGGTGTAGGATAGTGTTAATGTACGGGGATCGCTGGGCGGCACGGACTTGGTGGGCCGAAAGGGCCTGTTTCCGGCTGTATATATATGATATGATATGATATCTGTATCCTCAACATTTACGAATCATAAACCCCATCCATTGCTGCTCAAGTCAATCAAATGTTAAGAAACAAAGCACTGGAAAAACTCAGTAGGTCGAGAAGCATCTGTGAAGGGAGGAATTGTTGACGTTTCTAGGTGACAGTCAAAGAATAAGTCCTTGACATTCATTTGCAGAAATCATCAATTTCTGAGAAGTGCATTCAAGATCAATATATATTCCTGCCGGGCCGTGGCTATGGACTGGGAACGTGGCCAGAGGCCTTTATCCAGACGCCGCGGCCTCGATGCCTTCCAGATCGCCGCGTAGAAGCCTGGGTCGGTGCCTGGCCTCGACCTCGCGGATCGGACGAAGGTGCCGGGCCTCACAGGTCGGAGTCCGGGTCGGCGGAGCGGCCGACGGAGCCCGCGGCCGAGGTCCGGGTTGGCACCACGGAGGCGTGAAATGGGGCGTAGACAGCGGTGAGGCATCGACGGCGGTGAAGCAGCGGCAGTGGTGAAGCCTCACGATGATGGGGCCTCGGCAGCGGTGAAGCCTCACGATGATGGGGCCTCGGCAGCGGTGAAGCCTCACGATGATGGGGCCTCGGCAGTGGTGAAGCCTCACAATGATGGGGCCTCGGCAGCGGTGAAGCCTCACGATGATGGGGCCTCGGCAGCGGTGAAGCCTCACGATGATGGGGCCTCGGCAGAGGTGAAGCCTCACAATGATGGGGCCTCGGCAGCGGTGAAGCCTCACGATGATGGGGCCTCGGCAGCGGTGAAGCCACACGATGATGGGGCCTCGGCAGCGGTGAAGCCTCACGATGATGGGGCCTTGGCAGCGGTGAAGCCTCGCAGCGGCGGCGGCGATGCCTCGCGGGTCGACCCGCGGTCGACGGTCGATGAGAGCGTGGAGGACCACTGTGAAGGGGGAGGGGAAGAACAATGGATGACCCGGCGTGGGCGGACTGCCGTGAGAGAGGTGGGGGAAGAACAATGGAGGATCCGGCGTGGGGTACCACCGTGTGGTAGTTGGTGGAGAACCATGGACAATTGGGGAGGGTGGGAGAACAAAGGACAATGGGGACCGAACAGCTGTGTGGGAGGGGGGGGGGGAGGGGGTGAGGGAGAACAAAAGGAGGAGTCAGTGTGCTTTGTAACTTTGTCAGCACCGTAGGTGGCTGCTGTATGTATACATTGGTTTGCAGCAAAAAAAATCACTGTGCTTAGTCACATGTAACAATAAAGTATTCCATTCCATTCCATTCAAAGCATTTTCTGGATTTATATTGCGTTTCTTTACAGTAGCCTTTCTCGACCTGTTTCAAGGGTTTCTCTGAAATTATTGCTTGTATAATTATGACCTGGCTATCTGGACCTCTAGTTCATAAAATCCACTGGCCAGATAGGTATAAAAAGAACTCATATGCTGTCTGATCTGTTGAGCATTTCCAGCAAGCTACTTTGCTAAGAAACTATATTCTGCTCTCTGCTATCTTTCTATTTGCTCTACCTTTTGTCTTTGTGTTTTGCTCGATTGTATTCATGGACAGTATTATCTGATTCGATCGGATAGCATACAAACAGAAGCTTTTTATTGTACCTTGGCACATGTGGTAATAATAAACCTAAACCTAAACCCATTCAAGTTTCCACTATCTATAGACTTTTGCCTTTGGAGGAAAGGTATTAATTTGGATTTAAATTGGTAAACAATTTAGATGCAGTTAATGGAAAATGGTTCATTAAATTGATTTGAATTCATGTGCATAAATAAAACATTCCAAAGCAAAGCAATAAGATGATTGTCAAATTAATTTGGAGTGTCGTGTGCAGTTCTGGTCACCCCATTTCGGGAAGGATGTGAAGGCTTTGGAGAGGGTGCAGAGGTGGTTTACCAGAATGATGCCTGGATTAGGGGGTATTAGCTTCAGGCAGAGATTGGACAGATTTGGATTGAAATTTGTTTTGGGATTTGAAATGCTGAAGGTTGCAGGGAGACCTGATACAAGTATATATAATATGAGAGGCATAGATAGGGCAGACAGTCAGAATCTTTTTCCCAGGATGGAAAAATCAAATACTAGAGGACATAGCTATGTGAGAGGAAAAAATGTTTAGATTTTTAGATTTTTTAGATTTAGAGATACAGCGCAGAAACAGGCCCTTCGGCCCACCGGGTCCGCGCCGCCCAGCGATCCCTGCACATTAACACTATCCTACACCCACTAGGGACGATTTTATTTTATTTTTTACATTTGCCCAGCCAATTAACCTACAAACCTGTACATTTTTGGAGTGTGGGAGGAAACCGGAGATCTCGGAGAAAACCCACGCAGGTCATGGGGAGAACTTACAAACTCCGTACAGACGGCGCCCGTAGTCAGGATCGAACCTGAGTCTCCGGTGCTGCATTTGCTGTAAGGCGGCAACTCTATCGCTGCGCCACCGTGCCGCCCTAAAGAAGATGCACGGAGCAAGTATTTTGTACAGAGTGGTGAGGGCCTGGGATGGTGTAGGGTGGTGGTTGAAGCAGATGCGTTGGTAGCAAAAGACGTTTGGATGGGCATATGGATGTGCAGGGAGTGGAGGGATGTGGGGTTTGAGCAGGCAGGTAAATGACGGTCTTGACATCATGTTTGGCAGAGACATTGTGGGCCGAAGGGCCTGTTCTTGTGCCGTACCTTTGTATGTATTAACACGCAATTTGAAGCACGTATTCTCTGGTACCTAAGCCATTTTGGACAATGTTGGTGCCACATGGATGCTAGGCGAGAACTGCTGATCTAGATCCTCCCCATTCTGAATGGTACAACTCCAGACAATGAACGGCCCTTATAGAGTGAAGACAGGATGAGAGACTTGGAAATCAGTCAGCATTTTAATGTGAGCATAATGTTACAGAAAATATTAGAATGGTAGCGTTGTATGTTATCAGTGTGTTTATATTTTTCCGGATTATGTTAGCAAAGGACAACACACAAAAGGTTCAGATAAAGATGAGGCCAAGGATTAATCCTTGCATTGGGCAGATAGGGCTCACAGGAATATCAATATGCATGATTATCTTGGCTTTCACAATCAATAAATAAATCACTAAGGTATTTTTAAATCTCCTGCCTGTGTTCATTTGCGTAACAAATGCAACACCGCTCTCCCGCCTCTACTTCCTTGTTATCCAAATCTTCTGTGTTGGTACCCCAGCAGGACAATTCCATACCTGCACTCTTATGTTTCTGCGGAAGATGGGGATTACCATCTCTGTTTGGTGTAGCCTTCTTCTGAGATTTGCATTAGAAGTGTAAGAAGGAACTGCAGATGCTGGTTTAAACCAAAGGTAGACACAAAAAGCTGGAGTAACTCAGCGGGACAGGCAGCATCTCTGGAGAGAAGAAATGGGTGATGATTCTACACAGTGCTATGTCTGTTGTGCTGCTGCAAGTAGGAACTCATTGTTCTGTTTCAGGACAATAAAATACTTTTGATTCTCTTGACTGTTGGGTGCTTTGTCAAGAATGCCAGGAAATCATAGTGGCACGGACTTGGTGGGCCGAAAAGGCCTGTTTCCGGCTGTATATATATGATATGATATGATATGATATGGTGATAACAATGTTTTACTACTCGCTAGCTTTAAAATTTACATTTCTTTACAATTTCCAGAGTAAAATGCCCCATGCTGATTTGGAGAATCAAATGTCAAGAGTGTTTAATTGTGGCGCAGCGGTAGAGTTGCTGCCTTACAGCGAATGCAACACCGGAGACTCAGGTTCGATCCTGACTACGGGCGCCGTCTGTACGGAGTTTGTACGTTCTTCCCGTGACCAGCGTGGGTTTTCTCCGAGATCTTCGGTTTCCTCCCACACTCCAAAGACGTGCAGGTATGTAGGTTAATTGACTGGGTAAATGTAAAAATTGTCCCTAGTGTGTGTAGGATAGTGTTAATGTGCGGGGATCGCTGGGCGGCACGGACTCGGTGGGCCGAAGGGCCTGTTTCCGCGCTGTATCTCTAAATCTAAAAAAAAATCTAAATGCAACGGGTGACAAAACAATTACATTCTTATTTACATCAGCTATACAGGCGTATTAATGCAACAGAACAAATAAATATGGAATAATCAATAATACACTAAATTATTAAAATATTAATAATATACTGATTAATACTATTTAACCTGACTATTATAGATAGACAACAGAGAAACCTATCCTAACGATCCTAGTTGTTGTTCATGAAATTCTGCAGATGCAGAGAGTGGGAATTTGTTCTCTTTCATTCCCCAGTAGAAGTTGGCAGAACCTAGCTTTAGTCTTCTTATACAAATCAATCCTTCCTGCTCGAACCTCTTGCAGCTTCTGATAGCAACCTTCCCTCTCTGTCACTGATGTTCAATTCTGAATCCCAGTAGGGATTGGACCAGCATTGCTTACCAAGTGAGTTAGAGGCAAAGAAGGGATCTCTAGGAATTATAAGAACATGAGGCAAGTACTTAAATAATATAGTTAATCGAAGAGCCTTACATACTGGAATAGGATGATGGGAAGTTAGACCAGCATAATGAAGGTAGCTAAAAGACCATATTAAAAGAGCTAGTAATTAGATTAGGGAAGTGTTTAGATTGCAAGGTGTAGCCAGCTGGAGCAAAGGTAAATGACTCTATTGGACTTTATCTTGCACTAAACATTATTACCTTTATGATATATCTGTGCACAGTGGATGGCTCGATGGTAATCATGTATAGTCTTTCCGCTGACTGGTTAGCATGCAACAAAAGCTTTTCACAGTACCTCGGTACACGTGACAATAAACTAAACTAAACCAAACCGAACTAAACGGAACATTGGGTATTTCTAAACCAGCCAGAGTGCAACAGAATTGAATATACGATAAGAGGAATCACGTCAATAAGACTTGACCAGAATTTATAACCATTTTACAGAGCAAACTGTTCAGCAAAGGAAGACAGCTGTCAGGCAGATGGAGGCAACTTGCACAAGTTTCAAAGACTGCAAAGAAAAATGGGTTACTGGTGAATTATTGTAAAAATAATAAAAGCCTCATGTAACCATTGTGATGTGATACGGTAAATTGCTGGAGGTCTTTTGAGTCAAAGTGAAGTCCCTTTGAGCCCTTTCTCAAAGTGCTTCCCACTGCACTGTGACAAGACATGAACAAACTGTTGCGAAACCAAAGGACTCCATGTGCTGGAGTAACTCAGCAGGTCGGGCAGCATCTCTGGAGAGCATGGATAGGTGACGTTTTGGTTCAGAACGCTTCTTCAGACTTGTTGAGAAACCCATCTGAAACGTTCTTTGTGTGCTGTCCAAATATGAGCTGCAGTTAAGGCAAATAGGTCCCACTTGAAGGCCAGACTAATTAATTCCCTCCAACAATGCTTCTACTCTGGGGCTGTAGAGAGCATCCTGTCCGGCAACATTACAGTCTGGTTTGGGAACAGCTCTGCCCAGGACAGGAAGGCCCTGCAGAGAGTAGTGCGTTCAGCAGAAAGCACCATGGGAACTACACTCGCCCCCCTGCAGGACCTATACATCAGGAGGTGCAGATCAAGAGCAAGCAAGATTATGAGGGACCCCTACCACCTCAGCAACAGATTGTTCCAGCTGCTACGGTCAGGCAAACGCCTCCGCTGTCATGCTGTAAAAACGGAGAGGATGAGACGGAGTTTCGTCCCACAGGCCATCAGGACTGTTAACTATTATAACTCCAGGGATTAAATTTTTATTTTCTGTATTAATTTTAATTTATATGCTGTAATTGTAATTTTTTTGCACAATCCGGAGGGATTGCCACCTTCATTTCACTGCACATCGTGTATGTGTATGTGACAAATAAACTTGACTTGACAACAGGGAAAAAGACCATCTCTGGGATGGGATATCCCTTGGTATAAAAGTCAAGTGCTCAATCCACTACTCCACTGCCTTACATCCACTGGAAGTCTCTTCCACTGCAATGGAATAAAACAGCACACAGAAGGAGGAAGGAGATAAAAAATATTCAATTGTTTATGTTTCCATTCGCCTTTAATATTGTGTCCATTGCATTTTGTTACGATCTGTCAGTTTTCTCAGAACGGAGCTGAATTCGTAATGCACTTTCTGCCTGACATTTCCACTGAGGGTATTGTTTGTGTGCCATTGATTATGTGTTGCCTTGCAATTGTACATTTGTTAACATATCCTCATGGTTGAACATTATCAAAAGTCGACCGGACATTATGCCTTTGGCTCCTTTTAGTCAATAAAGGGGAACATTAGGGGAAACATCTTGAAACTCACCTTTTGTTGATAATTCCATTCCTCTGGAAAAATATAAGCATTTAGAGTCATAGTGTGCTACAGTGTGGAAACAGGCCCGTCGGCCCAACTTGCCTACACCAACCAACATGTCCCAGCTACACCAGTCCCACCTGCCAGCATTTGGTCCATATCCCTCCAATCCTGTCCAATTCATGTACCTGTCTAACTGTTTCTTAAATGTTGGAATAGTCCCTGCCGCCTCTGGCAGCTTGTTCCATACATCCACCACCCTTTGTGTGAAAAAGTTACCCCTCAGATTCCTATTAAATCTTTTCTCCTACACCTTAAACCTATGTCCTCTGGTTCTCGATTCACCTACTCTGGGCAAGAGACTCTGTGCATCTACCTGATCTAATACCCTCTATGAGATCATCCCTCATCCTCTTGCATTCCAAGGAATAGAGTCCCAGCTTACCTAACCTCTGCCGATAGCTCAGACCCTCTAGTCCGGGCAATACCCTCGTAAATGTTCTCCGTACCCTTTCTAGCTTGACAACATCTTTCCTATAACACGGTGCCTAGAACTGAACACAATACTCTAAACGTGGCCTCACCAATGTCTTATACAACTGCAACATGACCTCCCAACTTCTATACTCAATACTCATCTACTATACTCATATTTCTCAAATATGCTTAACATCTATTAGATCCTTTGTGTCCTTTTTTTACAGTACATTTCTCTTAATGTGTTCACCTGCAATCATTCATCAAATGTTTAGTTTTTAGTTTGGAGATACAACGTGAAAGCACACACAAAATGCTGGAGCAACTCAGTGGGTCAGGTAGCATCCCTGGAGAACCTGGATTCAGGTCGGAGCCCTTCTCCAGACTGTTTGTAGGGGGGCAGGAAAGAAAGGTACGGCAGCACGGTGGCGCAGCGGTACAGTTGCTGCCTTACAGCGAATGCAGCGCCGGAGACTCAGGTTCGATCCTGACTATGGGCGCCATCTGTACAGAGTTTGTATGTTCCCCCCGTGACCTGCGTGGGTTTTCTCCGAGAACTTTGGTTTCCTCCGACACTCCAAAGACGTACAGGTTTGTAGCTTAATTGGCTGGGCAAATGTAAAATTTGTCCCTAGTGGGTGTAGGATAGTGTTAGTGTGCGGGGATCGTTGGGCGGCGCGGACCTGGTGGGCCGAAGGGCCTGTTTCTGCGCTGTATCTCTAAATCTAAAAAATCTAAATCTAAAGTTGGAAGAGGGATGGGGCAGGGCAGAGCATGGGTGGTAACAGGAGAATGAGGATGGAGGAGGAGAATCATTGCTGATGGGCATGGGGTGCAGAAGGAAACTTAATGATGATGAAAGAATGGGAACGGAGCTCAGCAGTGCTGGGATCAGTGGCATTTGGGTGGTCAAGAGTAACAGCAGTAATAGACGCTGTCCCTTCTATCCACATTCTCCAGATGCCCAGCAGGTAACTCTGTGTTGTGCTTTCCTGAACACAGTGACTCAGTCATGATGTGGGCTGCTATACCATGCATTGACTCCTTTGTTGGCATATTGAAAATACCCAAATACTGTAGTATTCCCTCCATAAGTATTCTGTCCTAACCCAATATAGCACTGGCGATTGGAAATAACACATCTTGTCTGCCGCATTGCCAATTTGAATACAGCTGGAGTGTGGTCCTGACCCTTTTACCCATTGGAGACCTTTGAACTATCATTAATCGGATTTTATCAGACTTCAATGTTATATCTTGTTATACCCTTTATCCTTTTGCTGTGCACTGTGGACAGCTTGATTGTATTCATGTATGGTCCTTCCTTTGTGTGACTGGATATCACACAAACAAAGCTTTACACTGTACGTTGGTACAGGTGACAATAATAAACTGAACTAAACAATCTTTGAGAAAACATCACTATTTAGATCAACATTTACATTTCTTGACAATAAGTGGAATTCTTTGCCACAGATGGCTATGGAGGCCAAGTCATTTGATATTTTTAAGGCAGAGATTGATAGATTCGTAATTAGTATGGATGTCAGGGGTTATGGGGGAAAGGCCGGAGAATGGGGTTGAAAGGGAAAGATAGATCACCCATGATTGAATGGCGGAATGGGCCGAATGTTCCAATTCTGCCCCTCTAACCTTTGAACTTATGAACATCGGCCACTCTGGCCCATTGAGTCGATGCTGGCTCATGGAGCAAACCCTTCATCCCACTAGTGTTTCCTGTGGTCTATTCTCCTCGCACGCGTTTCACTCCCTCCGGATTAATTCTGGACCATCTACTTACACCGATGGCAGATGCTGCTAAGGTCAATGCTTGTCTCTAAGGTGTACAAACTGCCGCATAGAATTTATTAGGAAGACTCTTGTGGATTATTCATGCCTTTGGAGAAGAATCTACAAAGCCCATACTGCAGGAAACTGCAAAGGTCAAATTATTTGGTTAATTGGGATGCATGTGGCTATTGACATTCTAATTCAATCATTTGATAATGTGGAATTATTCTCATTAAGTGTATAACAGCAGAAAGGGAATCGCTGTTTTGAGTGGTCACACTTGAACCAGGCTCTGATTGTTCTGTCAGCAGCATATTCAGTGTAACAGAGAGAAATAAAACAAATCCTTTTTACAGCTCAGAGTATAAAATATACTGGCATTGCACATTCAATTGAACAAACATTCAAAGTAATATCTGGAAGATTATCCAGAAAAGTATCTAAGGCAGGTGAAAAGGATACCCTTTCAATTATATATGTCACATGCTTTTTAACAAAAGGGATGGAAACTATTTTTGATCCAGTAACTATGCTTCAAGAGTTGGATTTCAGCCAAGAAGAAGGATTATTCCACTGAGGGTCTCACTAAAACTCCCATGAAGTCGTCTTTGACAAAGTATTTAATTACTACAGTATCAGAAGGGAAAATCCTGTCTTTCAAAGATGTCAATTTTTGATGCTTATGTTTGGCTGATTCGTTGAAATAAGCTGTGAATTCTCTCTCATCAACAAATTTATTTTTACTTTCTTAGAACTGATCACAGCTTTAATGCAGCCATTAGACTAACAATAGACAATCGGTCCAGCAGAAGATATTTTGTTTATGATTTTATAGGAGATTCTAACATTTAAAAAAAATCTATTTCCTTCTTGACAATATTCCCATTGCAATCTCAAGGAGGTCAGGTGAAAGAAGCAATTGCCCAGAAATTTGAGCAAGCTTGTTGACCAGGGACTCCAAGACATGCTCTGGAGTGAGCACAGGCCAACTGGAGATTTGTGGAGTTGTTAAATATTAACTCATACTTGCCTAGAAATTCAGATATGATGCTGAATATTTAAATGTGCACCAGTCTGTTGTTATCCATCACTGATATTTATTTCATTAACTTAATGATCAAAATTCAGAGGGAATGTACAATACTGTATGACACATTGAACGCTAGCAACCACTAAATGAATTTCTAAGCATATCATATCATATCATATATATACAGCCGGAAACAGGCCTTTTCGGCCCTCCAAGTCCGTGCCGCCCAGCGATCCCCGTACATTAACACTATCCTACACCCACTAGGGACAATTTTTACATTTTACCCAGCCAATTAACCTACATACCTGTACGTCTTTGGAGTGTGGGAGGAAACCGAAGATCTCGGAGAAAACCCACGCAGGTCACGGGGAGAACGTACAAACTCCTTACAGTGCAGCACCCGTAGTCAGGATCGAACCTGAGTCTCTGGCGCTGCATTCGCTGTAAAGCAGCAACTCTACCGCTGCGCTACCGCGCTCCTGCATTATAATTATTATGGGTTAAAGCATTCAACCAGAAATTGCGTCAGACCCTGTGCCGGCTGGAGTGAAGTCCCTAATGATGTAATTGGCCTACAGATTAAGAGTTGTTTTGATTCAGTTCACTGTTTTTTTTAATCATTTCTTAATGTTTATGTCTTTTCCCTTAACTGTTCCCTTAACTTATTATTTTTGACATACATCTGAATTTAGTTTGGAGATACAAATTGGAAAGGGGTCTTTTGGCCCAGTGAGTCCCGCCGACCAGCAATCACCATACACTCGTCCTATCCTACAGACCAGGGACAATTTACAGAAGCGAATTAACCTACAAACCTGCACGTCTTTGGAATGAGGTGGAAACCGGAGCACCCGAAGAAAACCCACGCGGTCCCAAGGAGAACGTACAAATTCCGTACAGACAGCACCCGCAGTCGGGATCAATCCCAGGTCTCTGTCGCTATAAACCAACAACTCCCCCGCGGTGCCTGTTCTCATTTTTGGTGTTATTCACTTAAGTTGTAATGGTTTTTGGCACCTTTGCATGCCAGATTGTTAAATCTATCAACAGCTTTGACGTAATTCAACTTTCCACTCCCGTCTTTGACTTTTGTCGAAGCTTGTTAGAGGCAGAACCTCACACTTTATGAACTGGGGCTCAGTTTCCATTCAGAATTCAAACCTGGGCGGTGTTGGTGTATAAATGAATGCTGGCTTAGTCTTCTTAATACTTCTCAAATGACAATCCATCTTGTCTGTTTTGTTTACATTTAATGACGCAGTTTTAATCTTTCTATAAAACTCTTGTCACATTTTCAATTTTGATCACAACTCCCTAAAGGCCCCCTTAATAATCAGAATATTAATTTGTTACTATTCATTGGTCAAAACAAGCGATTTGGACATAAATATACAATGGATGGTTAGTAAGTTTGCTGACAATGTCAAAATTGGGGGATGATGAGGAATGTTTTTGAACTTTACTGCAGGATACAGATCAATGACAAAAATGGAAGGAGAAATGGCGGATGGAATTTAATCAGAGCAACGGTGAGGTGTTGCACATTGACATGTTGAATGTAAGAGGAGAGTATAAAGTTAATGATGTACAGAGGGATCTTTCTCTAGTCTGTATGACTCTGTGTGTCTATGATTCTAAGGCAGTGAGATGCTGGAGAATATGCAAGCTCCTACGAGTCAAATTGCCCTTCCTGACCTGGGCCTCCTCCACTGTCAGAGTGAGGCCCAGCGCAAATTGGAGGAACAGCACCTCATATTTCACCTGGGCAGCTTACACCCCAGTGGTATGAATATTGACTTCTCTAATTCCAAGTAACCCTTGCTTTCCCTCTCTCTCCATCCCTCTCCCTTCCTAGTTCACCGATCAGTCTGACTGTCCCCCTGTTTAAATGTTATCTCTGTATGCTTCGTTGTACCTTCTCCTAGCTAACAATGATCTATTCTACCTTTACCCCCATCCACTTTGATGTTTTGTTTCCACACCTTATCTGTGTGTCTCGCTCCCCCTGACTCTCAGTCTGAAGAAGGCTCAACCCGAGACGACACCCATTCCTTCTATTCAGCGATGCCGTCTGTCCCACTACGTTACTCCAGTATGTTGTGTCTATTCTTGAACTCTTTATCCTATCGGAATATCTTCATAGACAATAGACAATAGGCAATAGGTGCAGGAGTAGGCCATTCGGCCCTTCGAGCCAGCACCACCATTTAATGTGAGCATGGCTGATCATTCTCAATCAGTACCCCGTTCCTGCCTTCTCCCCATACCCCCTGACTCCGCTATCCTTAAGAGCTCTAACTAGCTCTCTCTTGAATGCATTCAGAGAATTGGCCTCCACTGCCTTCTGAGGCAGAGAATTCCACAGATTTACAACTCTCTGACTGAAAAAGTTTCTCCTCATCTCCGTTCTAAATGGCCTGCCCCTTATTCTTAAACTATTCTTAAAGGATGGAGGTAGTTGCAGATGTTGTCACCATGAAGGGCTTTAGGGACTGCCAGTGGCTCCCTCATTTATTCATCTCAAGCAAATTATGGAGAGAGAACAATGGATTTTACAGTCATTTGAGACTGGATTATAAACCAGATTCTGTGAATACACATCTGATATTCTGTCACCAGACATCACCAGATTCTTAACCATGCAGTGTTAATTAGTTTTGAACAAAATAATTTGCTTAATTCCCCAAAGGAAATATGGGCTCTTCTGCAAAATGTTTCACTGGTAATTTTTTATAGACGGATATTTTCCATTAGCCTCAGTCCATTGACAGGGGTGGCTGAAACAAATCACATTGATCAAAAAAAGTCAAAAACTAGCAAAGTCTCAAATTAATGCAGGACTTTAATTAGTCAGACCCTGGAGATCTCACATTTAAATTAGTTATCACCACTAATTAGATGTAGCTGGAGTAAACTTACATTAACCTTTCAGGAAAAGCAGAATGTGAAAATGTTCATTTCAACACCTAACGTGAAAGACAATCTCGTTTACTAATCTTCCTGCTGGGGTCTGGTATTAGCCCAGGCTGGGAGTCTGGTATTTTTACGGTCATACAGCCCTTCGGCCCAACATACCCATTCCAACCAACATGTCCCGTCTACATGAGTCTCATCTGCCTGCATTTGGCCCATATCCCTCTAACCCTATCCTATCCATACATCTGTCCAAATGTTTCTTAAACGTTGCGATAGTCCCTGCCTCAACTACCTCCCCCGGCAGCTCATTCCATATACCCACCACTCTGTGTAGAAAAGTTACCCCTCAGGTTCCTATTAAATCTCTCCCCCCCCCCCTTCACCTCAAACCTATATCCCCTGGTTCTCGACTCCCCTACTCTGGGCAAGAGTCTCTGTGCGTTTACCCGAGCTATTCCTCTCATGATTTTGTACACCTCTATTAGATCATCTCTCATCCTCCTGCGCTTCAAGAAATGGAGTCCCAGCTCAGACAACATTCAGTCTGTGACTACAGGAAATAAACGATGTCAGTCTTCGATGCATCAACACATTTTTGAAATACAGCGCGCAGGCCATATAGAATTGTACGAAGAAACGCCCCCCAAAATATCAGCCAGTAAATTTCTTTACTGAGGGTCAATCAATCTGGTGAGAATTTCCGTCTTCTGTTTTAATTCAAATACTTCATGACCCATCATTCTCCATGTGAGCCAAGGTTTGACACACAAAGACTGATCTGGTCATCCTTCAAAAGCCTTTCTGAAAATAAAAAGCAAACAGTGTAATTGGATCACTTTTTTATGGCGAGGTTATATTTTGCGAGGAGTTCAGATAACGGAAGGTTTACAGGAGGGAAATATCCAGATGAAAGGAAATAAATAAAACATGAAGGCGACATTCAGGGAGGAAGAGGCAATTTGCACAGTGAGTGGCGTCCTTGCTCGAATGGGAGCAAGAAGACATTTCACCTGTTGCCAAGCAGGTTGGCATCCTCCAGTTAATTGGAGCAGTAACAAGAAGCTGTGCTTCTCTCAGCTGTTGAGGCCAGGTTGTGGACAGAACCTTCTGTTTCTTTTCTCTCATGTCCGGCTGTGGTATGGGTTGTTGGCCCATCAGAGGAGGCTTTGTTTTGCCTGATTAATCACGATTGCTTGTTAAGCGACAACCTTAAGGGTGTTCTGTAAATTGAAGAAAGAAAGAAAATAACATTTTAATCACAGAACTTCACAATATCCAGAGGCATTACGCAGCCAATGAAATGTGCGGCCACTGATGTCGTGAAGGGAAATAGTTAGCAGAACCTGCACAGAAAATGTTTTTTTTCAAGTTTATCAAATGCCCGAAGTTTCAGCTTCACACAGAATCAATTCAATCCCAGATAGAAATTAAATACTGGAACTGGAATGATATCTTATGGATGATCTGCAAGACCAATTACTAGTTCCCTCAATTAGAAAAAAAAGCTCCAATTTTGATAAAGACTCGACTAGATGAACCCAATCTTTACTTTTGATTATATTTGTGAATCAGTGCTGGTTTATTAATACCTGATTCTGTCTTAGACCAATGCCAACATACTAGTGGGCTCAGTCTGAAGAAGGGTCTCGACCCGAAACGTCATCCATTCCTTCTCTCTTGAGATGCTGCCTGACCTGCTGAGTTACTCCAGCATTTTGTGAATAAATACCTTCGATTTGTACCAGCATCTGCAGTTATTTTCTTATACTACTAGTGGGAGAATGTACTTGACCACCGAGTAACATGGCCCTTAACTGGAAAGGTGATCTATAGCTCCAGGTGTCACTGACTGAGTCCAACATCAGGTGCAGAGATCATTGTTGTATCTAATACTACCAAACATTTGTCATGATCTTGAGATTGGCTCTGTTTGAAACACTACTGGAATTTAGGTACTGGACTTTAGTAACTCAAATAATGTTGCCCTTGTTGGTATGGTCTTCGCTCTGATATCAAACAGTGTTTTCTCTGGTTGAATGAACAGTGCACCAAGGTTGTCAATTAGTTTGAGATAGTCTGATTGCACTAATTCAGCCTAACAAAGGATATATTCATTGACCAAAAGTATATTCAAAAAGCATTTTAGCACATTGACAGGTGGTGATCATTCCTTGCCAGACAGCAGGAAGACTCCTCTGGGGCTATTGTGGACAGACTTGTGTCCTTTCCTGAAGATGCTCACGATCAAGGCATCTTTAACGTTCATTGCAATTTCCTCATCTTCCCTGATATGGGCAATGAGATTGTGACCGAAGCCCTTTCATGACTGAAGCCCTTCCCTGCCAAGTTTTCGGACTTCAGTAGTGATACCATCTGTTCCTGGGGTCATGTTTATTTTTGAGTTGAGTTATGGCCTTCTTGACTTCTTGTTGATCAGACGTGGTGGCACAGTGTCTCCGGGTTCGATACTGACTATGGGTGCGGTCTGTGCAGAGTTTGTACGTTCTACTTGTGACCAATTGGGTTTTTTCCGGGTGCTCCGGTTTCCTCCGACACACCAAAGACCTACAGGTTTGTAGGGTTAATTGGCTATGGTAAGTTGTACAAGTGCCCCTAGAGTGTGTAGGTTGTTGTGCAGGGTGATCGCTGGTCGGTGCGGACTCAGTGGGACGAAGGGCCTGTTTCCACAATGTGTCTCTGAAGTCTGAGTGGAAACAAGGCTGGTGTAAGATGGGCTGTTCTGGGATCGAGTCAGGTGTGTTCACACCAAGGTAGAATCACAGATGAGGAGATTACAGTCACGGAGAGAGATGCTGAGTGGAAATAAGCCCTTTGGCCTATCGAGTCCATGCTGACGATCAAACACAGATTTTTATTCCCCCACATTCTCATGAACTCTGCCTCAGATTCTTCCATTCACCTACACACATGGACCAGTGAACCTAAGCACACAAAAGCCCCTGAATTCAGGGAGAAAATGCAAAGTTCACACGGACAACAGTGGAGGTCAAGATTGAACTGTAATCACTGGTGCTATGTGGCAGCACCTCGACCATTTGTGCCACTGTGTCATCTAAAGATGTTTGAAGTGGCCTTTCTGTAGGTGTTCAATGCATCTGTGTCCCTGATAAGTTCATCTCCATT
Source organism: Rhinoraja longicauda (assembly GCF_053455715.1). Taxonomy (NCBI): domain Eukaryota; kingdom Metazoa; phylum Chordata; class Chondrichthyes; order Rajiformes; family Arhynchobatidae; genus Rhinoraja; species Rhinoraja longicauda. The sequence continues at coordinate 20,771,179 of NC_135984.1, read as the reverse complement.
TCTAGTTCTCATTGAATGGTGCCTTGGGTGCTGAAGCCTTAGATTTTTCTTTTCTCAGGCTTGAAGAGCTAACACTTATCATGGGTGTCAATAGATTCCTGAGACTTACTCTCTTCATCTACCATCTGCTCGTTCGGTCCCAGGTTTTCTGCTGGGTCTCTGCATTCTGATATCTTATTTTTGTTTTGATGGAAGGTGAAAATTCCAGTCCAGGAACACCTTCCACTTGCATTTAATTAGTCCTTCGATCTCCTGGTCATTCTCTACAAACCAGTCCTTGTTGCTTCTGTTCGAGTAACCGAGAATTTGTTCACAGGTGCCAATTATGGCAGGTTTCAATTTGGCTCACCCACTGTGGACATTCTGCTGCTCTCGTAAGCTGGGAGCGAACAAGTTATTTGTGGGGCGCTACCTGAGAAACTGCAGGTTTTCCGGATCCTTGAGAGCTTTGACATTGTTCCCTGAATCAGAGAGCAGATTTCATCCAAAGATGGACTCAAAGTACTGGAGTAACTCAGTGGGACAGGCAGCATCTCTGGAGAAAAAGAATAGGTGACATTTCGGGTCAGGACACCTTCTTCAGTCTGAAGATAGACACGAAATGCTGGAGTATCTCAGCGGGTCAAGGCATCATCTCCGGTAAAAAAGATTAGGTGACGTTTCGGGTTGGGGCTCTCCTTCAGACTGAAATTAAGGGGTGGGGGCGGGGGGTGAAGAGCTGGAGGCAAGGTTCTGTTAAGGATGCTACACAAATACAACAGATCTTGTTGATAATGTGAAAGAATAGATTATTACTCCGGATCTGATTCGTCACAGTGCAAGACTTAGATTTTTTTCTTCTCAGGCTTGAAGAGCTAACACATATCATGGGTGTCAATATATTCTTGAGACTTACTCTCTTCATCAGTGCAAAATTTAAAGAAAAACTAGACCAAGTGGACCCGTTGGGCCCAAACCTCTCCTGCATTGGTGCAGCACCCTCTCCTCCCCCCCTCTCCCCTCCTCCCCATACCCCCATCCCACCTCCCCTCCCCTTCCCCGTTCTCCCCTTTCCCCCCCATTCCATCCCCCTCAACCCCCCTTATCCTTCCTCCCCCCTCCTTCCCTCCCTCCACCCCCCTCCCTCCCTCCTTCCTCCCTCCTACCCTAGGAGATAGATTTAAACTTTAAAATATGAAATACTTAAAAAATATAACACCGATTTCAATGAAACTTCTTCCATTAGCACCACAGGGACGACAGTGAGTAAGGTGGGCCTAAAATTGTCGCACCATCGTGTACCGTTTTGGCTGTAGTTCAGGAACAAACAAACAAATAAACAAACAAACAAGAGTTATAGTATATAGATAAACAAGAATACATCCCTGGAAGAGAATTCAATTATGGACATGTGTGGCATCCAAAATAAATAAATAAATGATATCCAACAAAATAAAGATGATGTGAGCTCTCTGGAGGATTTGGGAAGTGTGAGGGTCTCAGAATGTTCCTTAATTGGTACAATTGTAATCTTGCCATTTCCACTGTTTTAGCTTCAGGGACCTAATCAGCTTTCTCCCCATGCTGAAAGATAAATCACTTCAAAGATAATAATTGTACATGCTTATTGGAAATAAAGTGTGTCACTGAGTAATGGAAATTATTCAAAATTAGCTGCAACATGGCAATTCCAGAGACTTGAATCATTTGATTACAGACTGGAATTCCCGAATCACATAATTCTGGAAATAAATAACACACGAGAGGGTGTGTATGTGTGTGAGACAAACAAAGAGCTGCAGTCTGATTAATCAAGCACTCATATTTGTGCCCTTGACATTTTAGTTGAGAAGAAGTAAACAAGATTGCAGTGAAGTCTGAAGAAGGGTATCGGCCCGAAACGTAATCCATTCCATCTATCCAGAGACGCTGCCTGTCCCATTGAGTTACTCCAGCATTCTGTGTCTATCTTTGGGGTAAATCAGCATCTGCAGTTCCTTCCTACACATTACAGTGAAGAATGTTTTTACCTGCCTCACTCCCTATCCTGCATCTTCTTTGCAATCGTGTAGTCACTCCCTATGCATTGATGTCGAGAATTTCACAATCTTAGTTTATTCAGATATAAGTATTTGCTTTCGCCTGAAGGTATTATCTGAAAGAAATTATTTGTTATTTCTAGATGTGTAAAATTCAGCAGAATTGTTGACAGTTCGGAAAAGGAAGACTTATTTTATATGTGCATCTATTTAGTATTGAGTTCATCATATCTGGTGGCGTGGTGGTAGAGTTGCTGCCTTACAGCGTCAGAGACCCAGGTATGATCCTGACTACGGGTGCTGTCTGTATGGAGTTTGTACGTTTAGATTTAGATTTAGATTTAGAGATACAGCGCAGAAACAGGCCACTTCGGCCTACTGGGTCCACGCCACCCAGCGATCCCCACACATTAACACTATCCTAAACCTACTAGGGACAATTTTTTTTACATTTGCCCAGCCAATTAACCTACAAACCTGTACGTCTTTGGAGTGTGGGAGGAAATGGAAGATCTCGGAGAAAACCCACGCGGGTCACGGGGAGAACGTTCAAACTCCGTACAGTACAGGATCGAACCTGATTCTCCGGCGCTGCATTCGCTGTAAGGCAGCAACTCTACCGCTGCGCCACCGTGCCGCCCTGTCCTCATGACCTGCGTGGGTTTTCTCCGAGATCTTCGGTTTCCTCCCACACTCCAAAGACATACATGTTTGGAGGTTAATTGGCTTGGTATAAATGTAGATTGTCCCTAGTGTGTAAGGTAGCATTAATGTGTGGGGATAGCTGGTTGGTGTGGACTCAGTGGGCCAAGGAGCCTGTTTCCATGCTGTATCTCTAAACTAAACTAAGCTAAACTATCTGTAGGACTATTTTAAGGTATGGTTACAACCAGAGGGCACTCTCTTAGGAGTATTTTGAACACTGCATTTAAATCCATGGTTAACAACAGTTCTTACATTCTTATTTATTATGTCGTTATATCAATGATAACATAATATATAGAGAATCAAACTGTGCTCAGATGGTCATTCAAAAGTTGATAGCTAATCTCGTACATTACTGCCACTTTCCCCATGCTAACCCTATATCCCTCGATTATCTTTACATTGAAACATCCACATAACTTTCTTCAGTACATTCAGTAAATGAGCAACTATAGTTAGATAACTCCAATGATTCACTACTCTCTGGGTGAAAGCTGTGTCTTCTCAGCCTGGTCTGAATGGCAGGCCCTATAATCTGAGACAAATGCTTCTTCATTCTACACACTGTCACCAGGGGAAACATCATTACTCCATCTGCATTGTCAAGCACAAAAGATTTTTTGAAAACTGCAATAAAACCATCTCTCATTTTTCTCCACTCAAGTGAGCATTGCGCCAGTCAACGGTGATGTGGCGTGGTGGCGCTGCGTTAGATTTGCTGCCTTACAGCGCCAGTGACCCGGTTCAATCCTGCCCATGGGTGCTTGTCTGTACGGAGTTTGTACGTTCTCCCCGTGACCTGCGTGGGTTTTCTCCTAAATCTTCAGTTTCCTCCCACACTCCAACGAAGTACAGGTTTGTAGGTTAATTGGCTTGGTATAAATGTAAAATTGTCCCTAGTGTGTGTAGGGTTGTGTTAATGTGCAGGGATCGCTGGTCGGCGCAGACTCGGTGGGCTGAAGGGCCTATTTCAGTGCTTGTTTCTCTAAAACTAAACTAAAACTACTTAAATACCCCTCATGATAAACCCACCATCCCACGAACCAATGTGGTGAGGCTTTGATGTGTGATTTGAAATGCAGAATATATCCTTCCTGCTATTGAAACTAGACCGATGAACAATATTCCAGATATGGCCTCATTGTTGGCCTACATAATTGAAGAAGCTTCTACTCTTGCTCCCAAATCCTCTTTACAAGGGGGGTTGAGGGGGATGTAGTGGGTGAGTGGGGGGGGGGGTGGGTGGGTGAAGGGGGGAGCAGAAGGGGGAGGGGGGAGCAGAAGGGGGAGGGGGTAGTGGGGGATGGGAGGGTGCTAGACCAATGCAGGAGAGGTTTGGGAGAGTTTTAAGGGGGGTTAAGGGGGGAAAAAGTGGGTGAGGGGGGTGAGGGGATAACATGGGTTGAGGAGGGATGGAGTGGGTGAATGGGGGGAGGGTAAGGGGGGAGTGGGGGAGAGGGGGAAGGGGAAGGGGGGAGAGGGGAAGGGGGAGAGTGGGAAGGGGGAGAGTGGAAAGGGGAGAGGGGAGGGGAGGGGGAAGGGGAAGGGGGAGGGGGAGGGGAAGGGGAGGAGGGGAAGGGGAGGAGGGGAGGGGAAGGGGAGGAGGGGGGAGTGGGGGAGGGGAGGGTACTAGACCAATGCAAACAAAAAGCCATTTATTTTAAATAAAAAACGCGATTGACCCATGTCACAATGGGAACTCAATGAGGTTTGGGCCCAATGGGTGCACCCTTATATATATATATATATATACTAACAATAATGTGCACTCCAATTTTGTTTAGTAACCTCTAGTGTTTTACTTCATCAAAGACGTCTATTAGTTAGATTATTGTCATCAGTACACAGTTAGTTCCCACTCTTCTCCGCCTACTTTCTGCGCATTTTATTTTCTCATGAATTTTCCGAAGAGGTGCTAATTGGCAATTAGTTGACACCCAGTGCAGTTTCTCTCTCTCCAGCCCAATTTGTTAATGTCTAACGATATGGGCTGACATGAGCTAAATTCAGATTTAAATTGCTGCGCTTTCCATAAACAAACTCGTTTACCTTCTTCAGGTCTTCGCCTACAAATTCCAATGTTGCTCAGAAACAATCGTAAGCCTGTCTGAAGATAGACACAAAAAGCTGGAGTAACTCAGTGGGTCAGGCAGCATCTCTGGAGAGAAAGAGTAGGTGATGTTTCAGGTCCAGACCCTTCTTCAGACGTCAGCTTGGTTAGTCCAGCTTTTTTGTGTCTTTCTTCGGTTTAAACCAGCATCTGCAATTCCTTCTTACACATAAGTCTGCCTTGTTGATTGGGAACTGAAAGAGAGGTAGATTTCAAAACAATAACATATTGATAATGACCGCATTCTCTTTCTGTTGCCAATCAATAATGAAATGACTTTCCGAATTTGAATCCAGAAATCGGAGTCTTGCACAAGCCGTTGAACTCTCACAAAGTAGGACAGGTGTTGCAAATATTCTTCACCATGGAATCCAACCAGACATAACTCATCTTAGCTCTGTGTATAATAATGGAAGAGGCTTCTGAAGGTTGCCAGAATGTTCGTTAGTTAAACACAAAATGCTGGAGTAACTCAGCGGGTCAAGCAGCATCTCAATAGACAATAGACAATAGGTGCAGGAGTAGGCCATTCAGCCCTTCGAGCCAGCACCGCCATTCAATGCGATCATGGCTGATCACTCTCAATCAGTACCCCGTTCCTGCCTTCTCCCCATACCCCCTCACTCCGCTATCCTTAAGAGCTCTATCCAGCTCTCTCTTGAAATGGTGGAATGGAATAGGTGACGTTTCGTGCCGAGACCCTTCTTTGTTAAGTTTAGTTTATTGTAACGTGTACCGAGGCTCGGTCGGTGTAAAGCCTTTTTGTCACATGCTATCCAGTCTGCGGAAGGACTATACATGATTACAAACGAGCTGTCCACACTGTACAGATGCAGGATATAGGGAATGCAAGATAAATGCTGCTGTTGGAGTAGAGGATTAAAAGAGTGGGGCGATTGTAATGAATGATTGCAGATCCAATTGGGGAGGTAAGTGGAACAGGATGCTGGTGGGAGGACTATGTGTGCGGAGGGGAATGAGAAGAGTGTGGGGGTTTACTTGAAATTGGAGAACAATAGACAATAGGTGCAGGAGGAGGCCATTCGGCCCTTCGAGCCAGCACCGCCATTCAATGTGATCATGACTGATCATTCTCAATCAGTACCCCGTTCCTGCCTTCTCCCCATACCCCCTGACTCCGCTATCCTTAAGAGCTCTACCTAGCTCTCTCTTGAATGCATTCAGAGAATTGGCCTCCACTGCCTTCTGAGGCAGAGAATTGCACAGATTCACAACTCTGACTGAAAAAGTTTTTCCTCATCTCCGTTCTAAATGGCCTACCCCTTATTCTTAAACTGTGGCCCCTTGTTCTGGACTCCCCCAACATTGTCAGAGAACATAAATATATTTCAACTGAATCTGCTATCCAGCAGAAACACAATGTTCCTGAAACAGATTCGTAGGGAACAGACTGATGCATTTTATTGCAACTGGCAATTTATTCAACAAGAAAAAGCATTGGCAAATAATTATATTCTTAAGGGAACTTTCTCTAAGAACAACACCATGTGAGCTGATAATTTTGTTTCTGGAGTGTTCAATGTGTTATTCAAGCATTGGCAGCAAATTTGGGGTGTCTTCTGCCAGAATTTTAACTTGGACGAAAGGAGTGGCTTGACCTCTGGGCCACAAGGTGACGCAGCGGTAGAGTTGCTGCCTCACGGCACCGGAGACCCGGGTTCCATCCTGACTACCAACGCTATCTGTATGGAGTTTGTACGTTCTCCCCGTTTTCTCTAGGAGCTCCAGGTTTTTTCCCACACTCCAAAGACATACGGGCTTGTAGGTTAATTGGCTTTGGCAAAAAAAAATGTAAATTGTGCCTAGTGTGTAGAATAGAGACAGCGTATGGGGGTATTTATTCACAAAATGTTGGAGTAACTCAGCAGGTCAGGCAGCATCTCAGGAGAGAAGGAATGGGCGACGTTTCGGGTCGAGACCCTTCTTCAGACTGTATGGGGGTGATCGTTGGTCAATGCGGACTCGATGGGCCGAAGGGTCTGTTTCTGCGACGTCCAAAAACTCCGTGGAGAGGTGAGACTCAATATCACTCATCCAAGCCTGTAAGAGTCATTGATCATCCTAACCTTCAGACCTCCTCCTATGCTGAACAGGTGGGAATGCCAGCTGGGTAGCAGGCAGGAGGAGTGTGAATTCAGGAGTAGCAACCTTCTGCAAGAAACAGTCCCCAGACCAAAGTAGACGATTGATGTGGGTGAAGAGGGAAAGAGGACTGGCCTAAATCATTGAGGGGGATACCTGACAGTATATTAAATTATGAGAGGCACCGATGGGGTAGACAGTCAGAATCTATCTCCCAGGAAGGAAATGGCAAGGATTAGAGGGCACAGCTTTAAGTTCAGAGGAGGAAAGTTTAATGATGTTCAGGAACTTTTTTTTACACAGGGAAGGATGATCGCCTGGAATGTGTTGCCAGGGGTAGTGGTGGAGAATTGGCTTAAAGTGTCTTGCACTTCATCTCCTATCTTCCAGGAAATCCCTGCACGATTAAAATGCGTTTGCGAGTTAGATCTCTTTTCGGCTTGAATAAATTTGGTGCCTTTTTCCCCCAAGTGTGGCCAATGCCACTCCTGTTGCCTGGGTTAAACTCTTCCAAGTGATGTAAACTGATATGCTTTTTCTAAATATTTATGCAATGCTTGTGCCGCCCTCTGTTGTAAGGTCCAATGCTGTCTGGAGGTCAGAAAGTAGATTCATTGTGGATGGAGTTGGTGCATCTGATGTGAATCTCTCAAGCCCCATTGCATGTGGAAATAAAGAAACTGCAGATGCTGCTTTACACCAAAGGTAGACACAAAGCGCTGAAGTAACTCAGCAGGTCAGGCAGTATCTCTGGAGAACGTGGATAGGTGACATTTCGGGTCGGGAACCTTCTTCAGTCTGAAGAAGACTCCTGACCCGAAAGACTACCCATCCTTTTTCTCCTGAGATGCTGCCTGACCTGCTGAGTTACTCCTGACCTTTGTGTCTATCTTAAGCTCCATTGCTTGGCAGGTTTGCCAATGTCAAATAACACAATGTTGCTGCAGGAAAGATCTCAAGTTTTCTTTTGTAGAAAATAATTAAAACCAGAAGTATGGATAGAAATATAGTTTCCTGGTGCTGAACGAGCTAAATATTAAACCAATCAACTTGCAATTCAATCTGAAATGCTTATTTGTTTCATCTTCCATACTTTCCATGTTAATAAATAATCCAAACTAATAAGAAATTCCTGATTAAATATCAGGAGAGAATCAATAAAATACATCAGCTGCTGGAGAAATAAATGCCAGAAAATGAAGAAAAGTTCTTTGCATGGTCAATAGATTGTAGAAATTCCAGAAGTAGGGGTGGAAATATTTCTGTCCAAGCCAATCCCTTTAATAGTTTAGGCTTTTATATGCATAGGCACATATAAAAAGGCAAACTTCACCATCATAAATGGTTAAAAAGACTCCCAAAATGACAAGAACTTGATTTCAAGTTTGCATCAGTGTTTTCTGTATCTGCAGATTTTCCGTTTCCATTTTGTACTCTGGAGAGTGGATCCTCTCTCTGTTTGTTTATTCCATTAAGATAGACACAGAATGCTGGAGTAACTCAGCGGGACAGGCGGCAGCATCTCTGGAGAGAAGGAATGGGTGACGTTCCGGGTCGAGACCCTTCTTCAGACTGAAGAATCTGATCTTTATTCAGATGTTTATTCCATTACGTCTGGTGGTGGAGATGTACAGGTATCATCTCATGAATGCCTCATCAATCCGTCAGAAAATTATAAAAGAATAAAAGCTGATCTGGGAGAGGCGTATATGCTTAATTTGAAGGGTTGGCACTCTGGAATAAGAAACTGGACTCAGTTAGAGGGCGGATGTGTTGAGTTAGGCTCAGTGACCTTATTAACTTGCGTCTATTCATTGGTCCAAATGAGGACGTAACTTAACTGGAGAATGTACCACATCTTGGGATGTGCAGTGCACTTGAGCTGCCTACGCAGACTCCTTCACATCAGGTGGCAGGATAAAATTCCCAACACAGAGGTCTTGGAACGGGCCGGAATCCCCAGCGTCCACACCCTCCTATGGAAAGCCCAAACCAGATGGGCAGGCCATGTCTTCAGAATGCCCGAGAGTCGACTGCCAAAACAGCTTCTGTATGGAGAACTGTGTCAGGGCAAGCGCTCAGTAGGAGGACAGAAGAAACGGTTTAAGGACTGCCTCAAAGTGTCCCTCAAAGACTTGGATATCAACCTCAGCACTTGGGAGTCTCTTGCTCTGGACCGTCCAACCTGGCGTAGCAAGCTCACCACAGGAACCCGTGCAGCAGAGAACAGACGCACTGCAGAGGCCCAGAGGAAACGCACCGCACGCAAGGCCCGGGCTACCTCCACTTCCACTGCAGCAGCCATCCACTTGTGCCCTATGTGTGGGCGTGCCTTCCGGGCCCGGATTGGCCTCACCAGTCACTTCCGGACCCACAGTCACCAATCCCCCAACTGAAAGTGAAGTCATGGTCATCTTAGAACCCGAAGGACGAACAACAAAGCAGTCAGGCAACATATAGAAAAGTCGAGATCTGTCCATGATGAATAAGGGTCCCGAGTGTGCACCAGTCAATGCTGAAACTAAACATAGAACTTAATTCCAGATCAAGTGTATGTTGAAGGATCTTGAATGTGTCGTCAGTTGTGATTGTAATGTTATGGTGAAAATATGTATCCTCGTTTCTTGTCTTACATTCTTTGTCTTTGTTGATGTTGCAAGTGGAGCTGCTGAGAAGCAAGAAAAGTTTTAGACTTGATCTGACAATAAAGTATTATCGTATCATATCCTAAAACATCGCCTGTTCATTTCCGCCAAAGATGCTGCCTGGCCCAGTACTTTGTGCTTCCTTTGAGATTTGTTCATCCTTTATCACCAAGCAAAATTATCAATTACATTGCAAATCTATTGACATATTTTACACTCTTAAGCTTTTGTTGCTAAGTATGTTATTATTGATTTCATATCTCCATTATCACATTTTTCTGGATCCATTAAATATCTGAAACCAAACCTGTAATCATTGATGGCTCAAACTAAATTCAACTTGCTATCAGTTCCAGATAATGTAGACACTGAACTATTGCAGAATAAGAGGAATAAGAACAGGGACGGCACACAGGCTCAGTGGTGGAGCTGCTGTCTTACAGCACCAGAGACCCAGGTTCAATCTTGACTTCGGGTGTTGTCTGTACGGAGTTTGTACGTTTTCCTTGTGGCCGCTTGGGTTTTCTCCAGGTGCTCCAGTTTCTTCCCACATTCCAAAGATGTGCAGGTATGTAGGTAAATTGGCTTCAGTAAATTGTCCCTAATGTGTAGGATAGAACGAGTGTGTGGGTGGATGCTGGTTGGCATGGACGCAGAGGTTTACCAAACCAAAATGTTGACTTGTTTCTCTTTCTAAGGATTTTGCTCGGCTGGCTGAGTTTATCCAGCAGCTTCTGTTTTTATGTCAGTGATCATGGATAGACAATAGACAATAGATAGGAAAGGTTTAGAGCGATATGGGTTGAAGGCATGCAAACGGATCAAGCGTAGATAGGACATCTTGGTTAGCATGGGCAATTTGGGGCAAAAAGACTGTTTCCGGGCTGTGTGAATCTAAGAGTCTATTCTGTATGAGCTTTGAGTACTCACGCATGTTTAAATAATGGACAACAAATTTATTGAAGTGTACCCTTCACCACCCTACAATGGTATAAAGTAGTAGACATAATTGGTACAACAGTGGCACATCTGACAACACAGTACTCCCTCGGTACTGCATTGTGACAATGTAATTACCATCTAATGGAGAACTAAGAGTATTGAATAAATATCAACCGTGTTATGTATAAATCTCTGAGAAATGGAGTAGTTGTAAGTTGCTGTGTTCTCTCTCCATCTCCGTGCCAAGTGTACATTGTGCTCCCGTTGACAGAACATGCCACTCACGGATCTTTGCATTCTCTCTGCTCAGCAACTATAACTTGCTCGAACTATTCCAAGAATGTTTCCTCCACACCCTCTTGCTGTTGCAAGTTTACAAGCTCAGAATCTGTGGTAATAAGACATTGTCAAAGACAACCGCTAATACAAAAAAAAGGTGGTATTTGCACAACCTGCTTAAACGGCGTCTAAAGCTGGTCATAATTTAACATAGACACGAAATGCTGGAGTAACTCAGCGGGACAGGCAGCATCTCTGGAGAGAAGGAATGGGTGACGTTTCGGGTCGAGACCCTTCTTCAGTCTATGTGCACTATCTATGAAATAGTCTGAGGCAATGTTCTAAGACTGGAATCACATGGGATGCAAGAGAGCCCATCAACACCTATCTGCATCTATCCCATTTCTCTTTTTGCATCCTTGTCTATTCTCCCTCTGTCATCCCCCACGCCCCATAGATGTCCTACATTTCCTGAGTCACTCACCTGGGCTAGGATATACCGCCAATTAACACATCACACCCACCAAGCTTTTGACGCATGGGAGGAAATTGGAGCACACAGGGGAAACCTATGTGGTCACAAGGAGAATGTGCAAACCTGGGTCTCTGGAGCCCTGAGGCAGCAGCACCAATAAACAATAAACTAAACCGAAACTAAGCTGAAACTAATCACTGCTTTACTGTGCCACCAAGTTGTTTAACAGAACGTCTTAAACCTCACTACCACGTAAAAGGCCAAAGGACTAGGTGCATGGCAATGCTGCCACCCAAAGTCAAACACTCTCCTGCTTTGGAAATAGATTACCTTCATCATTACTTTTGCTGCATCTAAATCCTGGAACTCTACATTCAGTTAACTCTGTGGGAAAACCTAACACCACATGGGAAGACATAAAGTGCTGGAGTTACTCAGCGGGTCAGGCAGCATCTCTGAAGAACATGGATCGGTTACTTTTCAGGTCAGGACCCTTCTTCAGGACCTTTCAAACCCGAAAGGTCACCCATCCATGTTCTCCTGAGATGCTGCCTGACCCACTCCAGCACTTTGTGTCTTCTTTTGTAAACCAGCATCTGCAGTTCCTTGTTTCTAGCTAACACCACATTGGGCTGCTGTAGTTTCTCAGTGGCAAAGCTGAAGTGGGGAATAAATGTTGTCCTTCTCAGTGATGCTGCATCCAGTGAGTGAATAATAGTAATGAACAAAATTACAAGATACTTAGTAAATCAGAAGGCAAAATACTGCCGATATTGGAAATCTAAATAGCAGAAAACACTGGTTGCGACCTACCAGGGACTCAGCTATATCTATTGAGAGAGAAACAGAAGAACGGGAATTAATCTGATTGAAACAAATAAAATTCTGCCTGTGGTGGACCGAATGGAAGCAAGTGGAATGCTTGGCCTGGTTGGATGTTTCCAGGATGAAAGGTCATGGTTTCTGAATACTGGGGACTGAGACTGAAGAGCCATTTCCTCACTCAGAGGGGAATGAACTTGTAGAATTCAGTTCAACTCAGAGGGCTATAGAGGACCTGTTACTGAATATATTTAAGGTGTAGATACATTTTTGGATGCAAGTAACATTAAGGGTATATGGAAACAGCAGGAATTAGTATTTGTAAAAGTGGGGCAGCACGGTGGCGCAGCGGTAGAGTTGCTGCCTTACAGAGAATGCAGTGTCGGAGACCCGGGTTCAATCCTGACTACGGGTGCTGTCTGTACGGGGTTTGTACGTTCTCCCCGTGACCTGCGTGGGTTTTCTCCGAGATCTTCAGTTTTCTCTCACACTCCAAAGACGTACATGTATGTAGGTTAATTGGCTTGGTAAATGTAAAAATTGTCCGTAGTGGGTATAGGATAGTGTTAATGTGTGGGGATTGCTGGTCGGCGCAGACCCGGTGGGCCGAATGGGCTTGTTTCCGCGCTGCATCTCTAAACTAAACTAAACTAAAAGTATTGAGTCATAGAGTCATAGAATACGGAAATGGGCTCTTTCGCCCAACTTGTCCATGCTGACCAAGATGCCCCATCTATGTTAGTCCTATTTATAGACAATAGACAATAGGTGCAGGAGTAGGCCATTTGGCACTTCGAGGCATCACCACCATTCAATGTGATCATGGCTGATCATTCTCAATCAGTACCCCGTTCCTACCTTCTCACCATACCCCCTGACTCCGCTATCCTTAAGAGCTCTATCTAGCTCTCTCTTGAAAGCATTCAGAGAATTGGCCTCCACTGCCTTCTGAGGCAGAGAATTCCACAGATTCACAACTCTCTGACTGAAAAAGTTTTTCCTCATATCCGTTCTAAATGGCCTACCCCTTATTTGCTCCTGTTTGGCCAATTTCTCTCTAAACCCTTCTTGTACCTGACCAAATGTCTTTTAAATGTTGTTATTGTACCTGTTTCAACTACTTCCTTTGGCAGATCATTCCATATATCCACCAGCTCTGAGTGAAAAGTTGCCACTCAGGTTCCTATTAAATCTTTCCCCTTTCACCTTAGAACTACCATCTAGTTCTTGATGTTCCTACCCTGGGTAAAAAACTCTGTGCTCTCACTCTATCCTTTCCGCTTATGATTTTATACACCTCCATAAGGTCTCCCCTCAGTCTTGTGCACTCAAAAATAAAGTCTTAGCCTGCCCAATTTCTCCCAGTAACTCAGGTCCTCAAGGCCAAGCAATATCTTAGTAACTTTTCCCTGCACACTTTCCAGCTTAATGGCATCTTTCCTCAAGCAGTGTGATCGAAACTGAACACAATACTCCAGGTGTGGGCTCTGCGATGTCTTGTACAACAGTAACATAACTTCACAACATCGAAACTCAATTACTGTCTAATGAGAATGATAATCATCGAGGTTGATAATCGTCAATGATCATGACCTTATTGAATAGTCAGCTGATTCAATTGGCCAAATGGCCTCCTCTCACTCCTATTTTTGAAGCAGTTCCTGTGTTTCTAATTTAGCTCTGGCTCAGTACTTAAGAAAGAGATTGTACAGTGGGCTGATGAACACAGAGTTGAACATGGGGTTCAGCACTGCAGACTCATTTGATGCAAGAACATGCTCAGAAATCGTAACTGGTTTGTTAATCCTTTCCTATTTTCTTTTCCCAATTTACCAATAGTTCACCTTCTTGAACTCTGTTGATGGGGGAAAAAAATTGAAGAAAAATTAATTTTGTGCAAGTTAAATGTGTTGAAGTTGAATGCATTGTGACATTTTAATCTTTTTGTTTTCATATACTTAGTGAAGTTCCTAATGGTATAAACAGAACAAGCCTGGTAAGTGGGTCTGCAGGCTCTTGAACACTAAATCTGATTTATTCCACAGCATAGCATAAAAAAGCTAAAGGCACCATCTTTAATTAATAATTATTTACAATCTGATCTACAGAAAGCTTGGTTTCCAGGTTGCCTGTGTATATGTTATTTTTTTTAATGGCACGAAGGCCTGAATTTAATTCAGACTGTCTGCTTTGATTAAAGTAAATTGATTTGATTTAGAGATACAGCGCGGAAACAGGCCCTTCGGCCCACCGAGTCCGCGCCGCCCAGCGATCCCCGCACATTAACACTATCCTACACACACTAGGGACAATTTTTACATATTACCCAGTCAATTAACCTACATACCTGTACGTCTTTGGAGTGTGGGAGGAAACCGAAGATCTCGGAGAAAACCCACGCAGGTCACGGGGAGAACGTACAAACTCCATACAGACGGCACCCATAGTCAGGATCGAACCTGAGTCTCCGACGCTGCATTCGCTGTAAGGCAGCAACTCTACCGCTGCGCCATTACCATTGGCAGATATGTGCCCACTTTCTGCACATTAAAGTTATCTGCAGTTGTATAAGGCGTAGGTAAGGCCGCATTTAGAGTATTGTGTTCTATTCTCTGGGTACCTCTAGCCAGGGCTAGACTGTCTGTGCTATAGGGAGAGGTTGGGTAGGCTGGGACTCTATTCCTTGGAGCGCAAGAAGATGTTGGGTGATCATATTGAGGCGTACATCATCATGAGAGGAATAGATGGGGTCGATGCACAGAGTCTCTTGCCCAGAGTAAGTGAATGGAGGACCAGAGAACATAGGTTTAAGGTGAAGGGGAAAAGATTTAATAGGAATCTGAGGGGTAACTTTTTCCATACAAAAGGTGGTGGGTGGGTGCCAGAGGAGGTAGTTGAGGCAGGGACTATCCCAACATTTAAGAAACAGTTAGACAGGTACATGGATAGGACAGGTTTGGAGGGATATGGACCAAAAGTGGGCAGGTGGGACTAGTGTAGCTGGGGCATGTTGGCCGGTGCAGGCAAGTTAGGCCGAAGGGCCTGTTTCCACAATGTTTCCACACATTAATACAAAGAGAGAACAATGACGCATCTGAGAGCTGCTTCTTCACAGGGCCAGAGATCCAGGTTCGATCCTGATCTTGGGTGCTGCCAGTGTGGAGTTTGCACGTTGTCCCTGTGACTGCATGGGTTTTTCTCCATGTGTTCCAGTTTCCTTCCTCGTCCCAAAGATGTGCAAACACCTCCATCACTGTAAGCTTCGTCCATGCACCTCCACTTCCAATGCTGGAAGGATTTCCTTGTGTTGCTGCAAGTATCCTGTTCTTTCCATTTCCAAATCTATCACGGGCTCTTTGTGTCAATTTTATGCTTACTGCTGACATGTACTGAGAGCCTTGCTTCCCACATCCACAAAACCACATTCCCACTGCCGTACAGCGCCAGAGACCCGGGTTCGATCCTGACTACGGGTGCTTGTCTGTACGGAGTTTGTACGTTCTGCACGTGACCTGCGTGGGTTTTCTCCAGGATCTCCGGTTTCCTCCCACACTCCAAAGACGTACAGGTTTGTAGGTTAATAACCATATAACCATATAACAATTTCAGCACGGAAACAGGCCAGTTCGGCCCTTCTAGTCCATGCCGAACACTTTCTCCGACCTAGTCCCATCTACCTGCTCTCAGACCATAACCCTTCAATCCCTTCCCATCCATATACCTATCTAATTTACTCTTAAATAATAAAATCGAGCCTGCCTCCACCACTTCCACCGGAAGCTCATTCCATACAGCCACCACCCTCTGAGTAAAAAAGTTACCCCTCATGTTACCCCTAAACTTTTGTCCCTTAATTCTGAAGTTATGTCCCCTTGTTTGAATCTTCCCCACTCTCAAAAGGAAAAGCTTACCCACGTCAACTCTGTCCGTCCCTCTTAAAATGTTAAAAACCTCTATCAAGTCCCCCCTTAACCTTCTGCGCTCCAAAGAATAAAGACCCAACCTGTTCAATCTCTCTCTGTAGCTTAAGTGCTGAAACCCAGGCAACATTCTAGTAAATCTCCTCTGTACTCTCTCTATTTTGTTGACATCCTTCCTATAATTTGACGACCAGAACTGCACACCATACTCCAGATTCGGCCTCACCAATGCCCTGTACAATTTTAACATTACGTCCCAACTTCTATATTCGATGCTCTGATTTATAAAGGCAAGCATACCAAACGCCTTCTTCACCACCCTATCCACATGAGATTCCACCTTCAGCTTGGTTTAAATGTAAAATTGTCCCCAGTGTGCGTAGGGCAGTGATAGTGTGCTGGGGTCACTGGTCGGTGCGGACTCGGTGGGCCGAAGGACCTGTTTCTGCGCTGTATCTCTAAACTAAACTAAACTGAACTAAATGCCAGCTGACCAAAGGGATGCCAGAATCGAGACGATCTGCATGGAAAGGAAAGAGATATAACTTATGCATAGCCAGATCTAACCGCAGGCCTGACCACAACTCTATGACAGGGACTCTGCAATGAGTTACATCACTGCAAGAGATTTTTGAAGAAGACAGAAAGCAAGATTTTATGATATTCTCAGAACCACTTGAAAATGTCAACATCCTCATCAACTCGAGGGGTCTGGTAAGACTGTGAACAAATTTTTGCTTCCTATTTCAGGAAAGATACACTTACAACAAAGAAAAGGCAGCTTGATTTCTGGGATGGTGGGCTTATTGTCTGAGGAAGGTTAAGCAGACGCGGATAATAATCCCATCTATTTCAAAGAATGAAAAATTATCTCGTCAAAACAGTCAAAGTTCTTATAGGTAAAAAACTGGAGGAATTCAGCAGGTCAGGCAGCATCTGTAGTAGACATGGGCAGATGATGTTTTGGGTCAGGATCCTTCCTCAGATTGAAAACTGCCACTTTTTATTGCAAATGTTTATCATTAATAAATTCAATTCAACTCTTAATGGAGCTATACAATAGGATTGCTTACTTAACATGTAAGATCCAGCATCAATCATTTAATGTAGACACAAGGAACTGCAGATGCTGGTTTACAAAGAAGACACACAGTGCTGGAGTAACTCAATGGGTCAGTCAGCATCTCTGGAGTACTTGAATAAAGTGACTTTTCGGGTCAGGACCCATCTTCTGAAGCTATGCATGACAACCTATCCATCTTCGTCAGAGATGCTGCCTGACCCGATGAGTTAACCAAACATTTAACCCTGCTCATGCTAGCACGGGCTTGAAAATGTTATTTGTTCCTCAGAAAGGTGATCTGGACTTCTGTGCCTCAGGGATTCAGAACAGACAGAATATAACCACTGAGAAAGGAAATCTGGTGCGAGGGAATGTGCAGGAAGGAACTGCAGATGCTGTTTTAAACCAAAGACAGACACAAAAGGCTGGAGTAACTCAACGGGTCAGACAGCATCTCTGGAGAAAAGGAATAGCTGACATTTCGGGTCTGAAGAAGGGTCTCGACCCGGAACGTCACCTATTCCATTTTCTCCAGAGATGCTGTGCGACCCGCTGAGTTACTCCAGCTCTTAGTGTCGATCTTCTGGTGAGAGGCAATGTGAGGCTTTTGAAAGGGAAAGTATAATTGTCATCCTACCTTTGAGTTATTCAGAAATATCTTGGAATGTGCAAAAGCTAAATTTGTCTTCCGGAGTTTGCCGTGACTGGGTTGTCGGCTTTGAAACTGGTGATGATGTTGCAGGGTGTTACTGAGGAAGAGCAGCCGGTTTATGGAGTTGTTCACGCGCTATAATCAAACTCCTGATCACATCAGCAAGCGGACACAGAAATAAACAGAACACACTTTTATATAAAGCTCAGAACTTGCCAATTCTCTGAGGACTATTAATGTAGAGTGACACGGATCACAGGCAAGATTGATTTTATGTGCCATGAATGTCTTCATCCCATCGTGCCCTTCCACCTGTTATCCTCAGACGTGGATACTGTGCACTCTTCCCCTCCTCTTGGTCATGAATACAAATCATATATATTTAAGGACCACAAACAACTCTGGGGTATTCCGCTAGTTACACCATTCCCGACTGTAAAAATCCAGTTTATTCCACCTCCCTGGTCTTATGTCTAGTTGAGTTTCGAGATACAGCGCAAAAACAGGCCCTTCGGCCCATCGAGTCCGCGCCGACCAACAATCACCCCATACACTAGCACTATCCTACACACGAGGGACAATTTACAATTTTGCCGAAGCCAATTAGCCTACAAACCTGTTCATCTTTGGAGTGTGGGGGGAAACCGGAGCACCCGGAAAAATCCCACGCGGTCACGGGAAGAACGTACAAACTCCGTACGGACAGCCCCCATAGTCAGGATTGAGCCCGGGTCCCTGGTGCTGTAAGGCTGCAACTCTACTGCTGCTCCTTGTGCAATAACCAATCATTGATTCCATGCTACCACATTTTCTTTAATAGTCAAGATATAACAGAAGGTAGAAGTTGGTATCTGGATCCACAATCTACTGAGGGAACTAAGCAGGTCAAACAGCATCTGAGGATGGAAAGGAATGGTGGGTGTTGTGGGTTGAAGCCCTGCATCCATGTTGGGGGTTGATGGCTGGATTGATGGATTGAACACTCGTGCAAAGTTTCGATCCAAAGCATCGACCATTCCTTTCCACATGTTGCTCGACCTGCTAAACTCCTCCAGTAGATTGTTTGTTGCTTCCTTCATGTCATGTGTTCTTATCTTGCTTTTATCTTGCGGCCTCATCCCAGTCACTTCCTCTTCTCCCATCTCCCAGATAGCAGTGTGAAAAAGCACACCTCCAGATCCAGGGACAGTTTCTTCCCAGGTGTTATCAGGCAACTGAACCATCTATCAAGAAGCAGGGAGTGGTCCTGAGCTACCATCTCCCTCATTGGAGATCCTTGGACTTTTTTACTGGACTTTATCTTGCACAAAACGCTATTCCCTTTATCACGTATCTGTACACTGTGGATGACTCGATTGTAATCATGTATAATCTTTCTGCTGACTAGTTAGCACGCAACAAAAGCTTTTCACTGTACCTCGGTACACGTGATAATAAACCAAACTAAACTAAACTAAACTAAACTGAACTCGCCGTTTGTGTGATAACTTATCAAATACCTTCTGAAAATCAACTAACATCACTAACTGTTGAGATGTGAGGCCTCTCTGGCTTGTTTTATTCCTCTATTTTCTGGATCATTCCCAGGTATTGAGAAAGCACGATGTGAGTGACACTGATTGCAGCCCTCACGTGAGGTGGAAGGAAAGCTATAGTTTGGGCAACTGTTTTTTTCTCAACAGAATGGTGAATTATTGAAAGATAGGGGCAATTTGTAGAAGCCAATGAAACTACAAATTTGCAGAGACAAAGTCTCTGGAATGTGTGAGGAGAGCGGAGCACACAGAGGAAACCCATATGGTCACAGGGAAAACATGCAAATTCCACACTGACAACACTTGAGGACAGGATGGAACCTGGGTCTCTGGCGTTGTGAGGCAGCAGCTCTACCTGCTGCACCACTGTGCCGCCCCAATGTCTCCAATAGTCACCTGACCAGACTGGACCCCCCGTCTGCAATTCCCACCATCCAATCATAAAGAAACGGGGGGGGGGGGGGGGGGAACTTACCTGCTGTTGCCCCCCAGGGAACAACGGCTGAAGAGGGCCATGCAAGGAGAAGAACGTTGCTTTGCGGGGCGACAGAATGGAGGCGATGGCTGCAATGGGCCTTGTGGCCAACTGCAGCTGGGACTGTAAAATGGTGGCAAAATGGCAACTCCAGCACACTGACCTGTTCTGTTCATTCTGTACTGACCAGGGTAATACGCACGCACGGTAATAGTCTTGCTGAGCTGCGTGCAATAAAACGTATTTCACTGCAGCTTGGTACACGTGATAATAAAGGTACCATTGAACCATTGAAAGAGAGAAGGACCTCATGAATAAATAGTCATTTTCAAGATGGAAAAATGAATTTTGGCGATCAAGGCAAGAATTCCAGTCTCTGCAATTACTTTTAAGAAAGGAATCAAAATAAGTGAAATGGCAAGCCAGTGCTTTGCTGAAATCATTTGATATTTATTCTGACCTACTGATGTTTGTGGGTGACCTAATTATTTGCGTGTATTTATTCACAAAATGCTGGAATAACTCAGCAGGTCAGGCAGCATCTCGGGAGAGAAGGAATGGGTGACGTTTCGGGTCCAGACCCAAGAAGGGTCTCGACCCGAAACGTCACCCATTCCTTCTCTCCCGAGATGCTGCCTGACCTGCTGAGTTACTCCAGCATTTTGTGAATAAATTCCTTCGATTTGTACCAGCATCTGCAGTTATTTTCTTATACTAATTATTTGAGTGTTTGGGTCATCCTGCCAACAGGATCCGTTTGGGGAGTAATGCACGTTAGGCTTGTTTTTTCTAATTCTGTATTCCGAGTTAGACTGGTGCCTGCAGCTCCTTCAGTGGTAATTACTCCAGGTAGCAGCTGAATAATTCTCAGCCACCCTGCCTCAGCAGTGTGATATAGTGGAGTAGCAGGCATCGATCTTACTATATTTAAAAATGGAAGCAGGCACAAAAAGCTGGAGTAACTCAACGGGTCAGACAGCATCTCTGGAGGAAAGGAACAGGTGGCGTTTCGGGCCGAGACCCTTCTTCAGACTGAAGCAAAGGTAAATAAAGGTTAACTAGATAGGCAATCAGCTCAACGAAAGGCAAAACACATTATAAAGTTCAGATTACATCTTAGTTTTGTTTAGTTAGTTTAGGTTAGTTTAGTTAGTTTAGTTTAGTCAAGTCAAGTCAAGTCAATTTTATTTGTACAGCACATTTAAAAAGAACCCACGTTGGCCAAAGTGCTGTACATCAGTTCAGGTACTAAGAACGAACATACAATAGCACACAAACATAACAGCACATACATAAACAGTTCACAGCACCCCCTCAGAGGGCCTCAAATGCTAGGGAGTAGAAATAGGTTTTGAGCCTGGACTTTAGTTTAATTTGGTTTAGTTTAGTTTAGTTTAGTTTAGATTATTGTCACGCGTGTCAAGGTACAGTGAAAAGCTTTTTGTTGCGGGCTAATCAATCAGTGGAAAGAGTCTTCGTGATTAGAATCGAGCCGTCCACAGTGTACAGTTACATGACAAAGGGAATAATGTTTTGATAATGTCCAATTAAAGATAGTCTGAAGGACTTCAATGAGGTAGATAGTAGCTCAAGATCGCTCTCTAGTTTTCGGTAGGATAGTTCAGTTGCCTGATAACAGCTGGGAAGAAACCGTCTCTGAATCTGGAGGTATGCGTGAGAACATATACCTCCAGATTCAGAGACAGTTTCTTCCCAGCTGTTATCAGGCAACTGAACCATCCTACCGAAAACTCGAGAGCGGTCCTGTGCTACTATCTACCTAATTGAAGACCCTCAGACTATCTCCAATCATGCGCAATGTGTTGAGATCTGATGCCAGAGGCCCATTCATGAAGTAGAAGGCGGTGAAGAAAAAACGTCCAAGCTATCCAACTGAGTTGTTGATCTCAGGCGAAAAACTGTGAAGATGTGGACATTCTAATGGCATAGGAAGCATCGGAGAGCTAGAAACATACAGCTGCACAACTGACTCATTAATATTGAAGGGGAAATCAAGAATATTGCATCATATCCAAACAATGGGGAAAATGTGGAAAGAGTTAGACAAAAGTGATTCTAGATTGGTTGTAACAGGTTATTTAGGTAGAGAGTGACCTACTAATGACAGTAGAACTGAGTTCTGAGTAGATTGGGGGGAGTAGGAGACCTGAAATGTTGAATAAACAGGCAGTTTCTCTTTTGGGAATCTCCAAGATGGAAGAAATCAATAGACCGCCTCCTATGTGACACATTACCTGAACTAACTCAGTATCTGACATGACTTTGTTCCAAGTATAAATTAAGACCAGTTGTGACTCAGTACTGAGTGTAGCGTTGTATTTTATATGTCTGACTGCTTGTGTGGCATTAACTAATGTGTCCCAGTAGCATGTCTGGTTCGGTGCCTGGCAAGACTCAGAACGCAGTGTGTCTCTGCATCTGGTGTGATTCAGCGGCAGGTTAAGTTTCAATATTTGCCGTCTCCTCAATACTAACTAACCAGTGTGATTCAGAGCAGTGCTTAGTGTCACCTGGCACCAAGTGTGGCCCAGTATCAATAGGCAGTGTGACTCAGTGTTTGTTGTGTCTCAGTCTGCAATGTGAGTCCACGACAGGTTGGACTCAGCACCAAATGAGATTACAACAGAGCTATTCTCAGTCAAGACCAATGTCCAACCAGACAAGGGTCTGAAGAAGTGTTCTAACCTGAAATGCCGCCTATGAGTCTGAAGCAGGGTCCCGACCTGATACGTCGCTTATCCATATTCTCCGGAGATGCTGCCTGACCCACCGAGCTACTCCAGCATTTTGTGTCTTCCCTTGTTTCTAATTTCTAAGTTACCTCCCTACATCCCTAATTTACTGCCCAGCCTTGGTGCACTATCTGAGGGGTTTGTTGCTATTTCAGATGACAGCATTTTGTGTCTGTGCAGTTACAAGATGCACTTGTTGCTGTTCCCCAGTACTAACAATTCCTAAAAGTCACTATGGCAACTGCGGCCTAATCCAACTCCAATTTTTAGCCAAAGTTCTGTCAACACTCACTTGAGTCTGTTTCACAGTTCAAAGGTCCCTTGGCTGTGAATATAGAACACAGACAAAATACAGTGCAGGAACAGGCCCCTCGACCCACAATGTCTGTGGTGAGCATTGATGCAAATAATCTTCATCTGCCTGAACATGATCCATTCCTCTCCACCAGCACATCCCTCTGCCCATCTAAAGGCCTCTACTATTATATCTGCCTCCTCGACCACCCCCAACAGCCCACTCCAGGCACCCATCGCCATAAAAGTTGCCCCACGCATTTCCTTTAAACTTTGCCCCTTTCCTTCCTGACTCTTATACTCAATGCCCCGACTGATGAAGGCAAGCATACCGCCGGCCTTCTTTAACACTTTGTCTACTTGTGTTGACACTTTCAGGGAGCTACGGACTGGGACCCCAAGATCCATTTGTACATCAATGCTGTTAAAGTGTCATGCCGTTAATTGTATTCTTTCCCCTTACGTCCAACCTCCAAAAGTGCAACACCTCTTTCTAACCTTTCTGGTTGCCATCCATTTCTCATTGGTACTATTCACAATGATGAGTTTGTCTACTAGAAAATATGAAATCCAAACATGTAGTCAATTATTTAGCAGCATTCTCATGTTGTATCCTCCTCCCATAATTCATCCCATGGAAAGTAATGGAATTAGATATTGGATGTAAAATCCACCACACCACATAACAGATTTAGTGCTACCAACAGGGACGACTTTTAAGGTGAACATTTCTTTTCCATGAACTGGGATTTTATGTGAGATTTGTTATACCTTCCCAGCTGTTATCAGGCAACTGAATTATCCTCCACAATCAGAGTGCAGTGCTGAACTACTATCTACCTCATTGGTGACCCTCGGACGATCCTTGATCGGACTTTGGTGACTTAACCTTGCACTGAACGTTATTCCCTTATCATATATCTATGCACTGTAAATGGATCAATTGTAATCACGTATTGGCTTTCTGTTGACTGGATAGCACACAACCTAAGCTTTTCACTGTATCTCGGTACACGTGACAATAAACTAAACTAAACTAAACAATAAATTTGGAAAGCTTAGAGTGAGATTATTCAAATCAGAATGCTGTTACTACCTGGTACCCACTGCCTGAAAGGGTGGAGAAAATAGATATAATAATATCCTTCCACAGAAAATCTTGCATAGGTGCATAGGGAAAGGATGAGTAGGGATGTGGAGCTGATTGGATACCTCACAGAGGGCTTGCATGAATGGTCTCTCTCTGATTGTGTAATGCATAGATTTCCAGAAAACACTCGGCCTCTCCTTCAGAAGTGTTTTTTTCTATTTGTTGATGAATATTCCTTGCGTTATCATCTCAGTTTGCCTCCTTCCCCACTAAGCAGCAGCAGCTTGTATGAACTTAGACAGCACACACCAATCAAGCTTGCAGTTTGCCCTCACTTTGAGTTGCATCTGGCATCAGATCCGATATTTTGGAAAAAAAATCACAGTAATGCTGCGACCAGCGAGAATCCAGCCTGCATCATGAATATATAACGTGAGGGCGCACGAGTGTATGTACGGGTGTTTGTGTGTGCACGTGTGTGTGTTTGTGAGCGTGTTTGTGTGTGTGTGTTGATGAGGGTCTTTGTGTGAGTCTGTGTGTGTGTGTGTGAGCGTGTGTGTGTGTGTGTGAGGGTGTGTGTGTGTGTGAGCGTGTGTGAGCGTGTGTGAGCGTGTGTGTGTGTGTTGATGAGGGTGTGTGTGTGTGTGTGAGGGTGTGTGTGTGTGTGAGTGTGTGTGTGTGTGTGTGTGAGTGTGTGTGTGTGAGGGTGTGTGTGTGTGAGGGTGTGTGTGTGTGTGAGGGTGTGTGTGTGTGAGCATGTGTGTGTGTGTGTGAGCGTGTGTGTGTGTGTGTGTGTGTGTGTGTGTGTGTGTGTGTGTGTGCGCGCGCGCGTGTGTGTGTGTGTGCGCGTGTGCGTGCGCGCGCATATTTGTTTGGGGAAGGTGGAGAGGGAGGTGGAGCGAGTGTAGTGTTGTAACACCACACTCCCTGAATCTCTCGTCAATATTGCTCACTCAAACTGCTCACATGATACTGGGTCTCAGCGCAAAACGTCGACTTAAACCGTTTGCCTCCACAGTTGCTGCTTGACCCGCTGAGTCCTCCCAGCATTCAGAATTTTGTTCTAGATTTCAGCATCTGCAGACTCCTTTGGCATTTTAAAGTCATAGAAACATACACCATGAAAGCAGCCCCTGCGGCCCAACTTGCCCATACAGAGCAAGATGCCCCATCTAAGCTAGTCCTATCTGCCCGCATTTCATCCATATCCTTTTAAATGTTTCCTATCCATGTACCTGTCCAAATGACTTTTAAATGTTTTTATTGTACCTGCCTCAACTACATAGAATATTTACAAAACATCTTCTTTTCAACAACATCCGACATTTCCGGAGGTTATACATTCAATGCAGATATTCATTTCCAATTGTACACAGAATCCCTTATTTGGAGGGGCGTCTCTCTCCACCACACCCTGCCCCCCCCCATGTCCAGCAGTGGAAGGACCCTAGACTGTGGTCCTCCCCCACAGAGCCTTGGCGTTGGCTGCACCGAGCTTCAGTGCATCCCTCAGCACGTACTCCTGCAGTCTGCAGCGGGCCAGTCGGCAACATCCCCGATGGACAGCTCGCTCCGCTGGGAGGTCAACGAAGCTCAGGCAGACCAAAGAGCGTCTTTCACCGAGTTGATGACCTTCCAGCAGCACTCGATGTCAGTCTCTGAATGCGTCCCTGGGAACAGTCCGTAGATCACAGAGTCCAGAGTCCACCTCAACTACATCCTCTGGCAGCACATTCCATCTATCCGCCATCTTCTGAGTGAAAAGTCGTACAGGTATGTAGGTTAATTGGCTGGGCAAATGTAAAAAATTGTCCCTAGTGTGTGTAGGATAGTGTTAATGTGCGGGGATCGCTGGGAGGCGCGGACCCGGTGGGCCGAAGAGCCTGTTTCCGCGCTGTATCTCTAAATCTAAATCTAAAAAAAAAGGCTGCCCCTCAGGCTCCTATTAAGTTTTTCCCCTCTCACCTTAAAACTATGTCCTCTGGTTCTGGATTTCCCCTACCCTGGGTAAATGATTCTATGCCTTCATCCTATATATTCCCCTCATGGTTTTATACACCTCTATAAATCAAAAAGCTTTTCACTGTATCTCGGTACACATGACAATAAACTGAAACTGAAACGGAAATTGAAACTGAAATCATCCCTCGGCATCCTGTGCTCCAAGGAGTTGAGTTTGCCCCATCTCACCCTATAGTTCAGGCCCTCGAGTCCTGGCAACATCCTCGTAAATCTTTTCTGTGCACTTTCCAGCTTAATGACATCCTTCCACGAACAGGGTTACCAAAACTGTACACAATATTCCAATAGCAGCCTCACCAACGTCCTGTACAAGTGTAACATGGTGTTCCTGGAATACACTGTTCTATATTCTATGAATTATGTGAGAAAAGATGTATTGGGTGGCTGACTTGCATCAAATGTGTATGGTCAGCAGATACCTGCCCATAATATGCATCTGCCATTATGGATGTGAAAATCTGAACCATGTAAAATGAATAGTGATACTATGGAATGTCTTTGTTCATTCCTCATGTGCTAACTCTTGCCTCCAAATGATCAGGAAATGGAGAGTGGCAAATCAGAGCCATTAACTGAGCCAGAGCAGCACAGTGGTGTGGCGATAGAGTTACTGCCTTACAGCAGCAAATACCCGGGTTCCATCCTGACTACGGGTGCTGTCTATATGGAGTTTGTACGTTCTCCACGTGACGGACTTGCGTTTTCTCTGGATTCTCCGATTTCCTCCCGTAATCCAACGACGTACAGGTTTATAGGCTAATTGGCTTGGTAAAATTGTAAATTGCCCCTAGTGTGTGTAGGATAGTATTGGTGTGTGGGGATCACTGGTCAGCGTGGACTCGGTGGGCCGAAAGGCCTGTGTACGCGCTGTATCTCTAAACGAAACGAAACTAAACATTTGAAGTCAAATACTAGGCTGGAATTTAGAAGCTTCATTGACCCCCTTAGGAGAGGTGCAGGTAGTAGCACTTGAGATAGAAGACAGTCACTGCAGATGGATGATCCAGATGCAGGTGGAGTGACTAGGTCGAGTTTTGGGTCCAGATTCGAAACGTCACCTATCGTTGTTCTCCAGAGATGCTGCCTGACCCGCTGAATTACTCCAGCATATTGTTTCTTTCCTTGGTAAAACAGCATCTGCAGTTCCTTGTGTCTGGGTTGAGCTTTCTTTGATAATCCCTTCATTCCTGTGCTACATGAGGTATAGACAGAATATGATATGGAGCTACTGCAGACTTTGTTATTCTTGACACCAAATGACAAGTAGGTAACTGAATTTTGTTGTTGAATTTTGCTTTCTTGGCAAATTCCCCTGCATTACTTCCCCTATACGTTTTGAGTGATGGATGGAAATAACTTGTTCATGAATATAGATGAGACTAATTCTATAGGTACGCAGTATTACATCTGATTGCATTGATTCCTCAATGACTCACTGAGAAAAGCACCACCTAATGCATTCATTTTGTCATTCAGGAAAGCTTGCACATTTGCTTCGTGGATTGTTTTGTTGAGTTTTGGCACCATCTTGACAATTGGCAAATGCAAGTGAACGTCCACTGAGGGGGAATATGTGTCAGCTTACTTTAGAGACACAGCGCGGACAGGTCCTTCGGCCCACCGAGTCCGTGCTGACCAGCGATCACCCCATACACTAGCACTATCCTCCCACACCAGGAACAATTTATAATTAGCAGAAACCAATTAACCTACAAACCTGTACGTATTTGTAGTGTGGGAGGAAACTTACGGTTGCCAACTGTCCCGTATTAGCCGGGACATCCCGTATATTGGGCTAAATTGGTTTGTCTCGTATGGGACCGCCCTTGTCCTGTATTAGGCCCGCTGGCTGGGTGAGGTCACATGGGGCGGTGATGTCACCTTTTGTCCCTTATTTGGGAGTGAGAAAGTTGGCAACCCTAAAGAAACTACAGCACCCAGAAAAAACCGACGTGGTCACAGCGAGAACGTACAAGCTCCATATTGGACCTGTACTCAGGATTATACCCAAATCTCTGGTGCTGTGAGGCAGCAACTCTATTGCTGTGCAACTGTGCCTCCCCAATGCTGAAGGGCGATTTATAATGAGAGATCACCTGAATATCCCTGTAACCGACAGAGAGCACTTTGCTTATGAGTTGCTTACAGTATCTGAACACTTCATTAAAATGGACTGAAGATGAGCTTATCCAATGTTACTTCATCCACTCCACAAATCTTCAGACAGTAAAGAGTAATTCTATGCTGGGAGAAATGAGCAATTATTGTTACCTTATGATTTTAAAGGAAAAGTAATTTCTTTAAATCACAAATGACAAATGAGTTAATGATATCAGTTAAAAATAGACCCAAAAATACATACCTGTATAATTAACAAAATTGCAATGCAAAAGCTGCAAAATTAATTTCGCAAAATATGTATGGGAGCTTCAAAAAAGTGGAGAGAAAATGAGGACAGAAAGAATCGCTGAACACAAGTCTCATCTGTATTATCTTACAACATGTCTGCTGAGAATAGTAAAAAGAGGGGGGAAAAAAGCATTTACTGGTGAAAAGATTCACTGGCAGTGTCGGTCGTAAGTGTGCGTGGAAAGAGCCCAAGTTTTGTGTGGGCTGGTGATAGGTCGGTTTGGGAAAATGAATGAGGTTATGTAACCAGTGAGGGGTCTAGTTTTAACACCTGCAGAAGCTGATCAGACCAGAAGAGAGAGAGAGAGAGAAAGAGAGAGAGAGAGAGAGCGAGAGAGAGAGAGAGAGAGGCAGCTTGAGCATAGAGAGATCAGACTCGTTCACAAGCCTCTTGTTTACTTGCAGTAACTAAATCTCAGCATCTGATTTTAGGTTCTGATACACAGCTGCATTGGGATGGATTGCTGTTCTGTACGTATAATTTCCAGTTTTTTTTCTTACTCATTCGGTTGCGATGTGTCTGTTTAATTCAAGTCTGGTGTTTTCAGATCCTTTAGTTTTGAAGTCGTAAGATATTTATCAGTGAGATCGACTGTGAGCCGATAACTAATATTAATGGCATTTGGGTTGTTTTTGATTTATAGCACTTCAATTAACTTGTTCAATGTGTTGGCCTTCTTGAGATTTGTTTCTTTTTAAAATCTGTGACTATCACTGTAAATAGCATAATGTCACATAGAGGAGGATTGAAATCTCTCAGAAGTTGCATTACATGTGTTTAGGGCTTTGTGTTTATTAAAAACAATTCTAAATGAGAAGGGCTTCAGCAATGAAGTTTTAACTGAAGAATTAGTGTAATGGCTTTCAGCCGATTTAACTCTTTGCTTGCTGGATTTTTCTGTTCTTCAGAAACATCCAGGCTCAAAAAATTATTTCCGAATCTTATGCCTGATAATAATAATGAGGCATTATCAAATTCTCTTTGTCAAAGTTCCATCCAGAAATTAGTATTGGCTTTGAAACACTGTGATGGACATTAGGAGTGTTAAAAATAGACAATTTGTTAGAGACATTTCCGCATTAATGTAAAATTGGTATTATTATTTTGGAGTTTATGAAATCAAAATTGTGATTCAAAAAAGTCATGATGGTTTATTATATTTCTACATTTTTAATTTAAGCTTAAGGATATTGGTGGATTGAATCTCTAAGGAAAAGTGGTGCCGGTAACAGGAATATAAAGTTATAAGTAAACAAGAGCATTAAGGGTCTCTACCCAAAACGTTGCCTGTCCATGTCCTCCAGAGATGTTGCCTGACCCGCTGCGTTATTCCAGCACTTTGTGTTATCGAAAGTAGGCAATGCTTCTTCAGTCCTGTAATAATACATATTTGGAATAATTTACCATAGGCAAATTAAAACTTATAAAACATTTGAAATGCACTTGGATTAAAACTGTAAGAGAGAACTAGGGATGTGCGTGGATGCACCAAAATGTTCTTCCAGTCCTGTTTTTTAAAATGTTGATTAAAATGTAAGACAATATCTAAAATACAAACGTGCAGGAAGGAACTGCAGATGCTGGTTTAAACCAAAGATAGACACAAAAAGCTGGAGTAACTCAATGGGTCAGACAGCATCTCTGGAGAAAAGGAATAGGTGACATTTCGGGTCAAGACCTTTCTTCAGACTAATACAAAGTTGTTTGGTGATTCACAGGGTCTAAAGTCTTCTTATAATCTTGCTCTTAACACCATTTTAAAGTGAGAATTGTATTGTCGATGTGAAATGGAACCATTGTACTCATTATTTGGCAAGAGCAGAATGAATGACATTGGATACAACTACATCACCAATCAGATGCATTCTATTTTCGTTAATTCGCCCTACTATTTCACATCCACCTATCTGTCCTGGCTATCCATTGATACTGTGATGGTTTGGAATGGACATCAGTGGTTTACACTGGGCTGATCATCTGCACAATATGGGCCCTAAATGGAAACAATGCACCCATTTGAAATTCATGGTGTGTAATGGAAAATTAACATGTACCCCTGAGCAATTTCAAGGCTATCATTATTTGTGGACATATTAGCTCCTCTGGCCTTGCCACCTCATTGTTGATTTTCTCCTATCCTGGTAAGTGTCTCCTCTATCCGAAGGAGATGAGTGCCCTTGGGTAACCAATGATGTTGTTCTGGGTGAGGAATGTTGAAACTCGACAGGTGCTTCCCGTCAATTTATCTCCTCTTCATAAGGGAAACACAGATGGGCAAGTCAGTCAGGATTGAATGTTGTCTGAGTCCTGTATTGTGTTCTGGATATTGGTGACAAATGCTGCCTCGAAACATCAAAGGAAAAAACACACAATCACTGGGTTGCTGTTTTGCTTCTTATGTGTGATGTTTTCTTTCTTGAAAAATGCTGCTACTGCACCCTTTGTGCACAGCCCCAGCCAACAAAGACTGAGTGTGGCATCTGGTCACAGACTTTCCTTGATACCACAAGGTGCCACAGACACATGGAAGATGGACACAAAATGCTGGGGTAACACAGCGGGACAGGCAGCATCTCTGGAGAGAAGGAATGGGTGACATTTTGGGTCGAGACCCTTCTTCAGTGGAAGAAGGACCTCGACCCGAAACGTCACCCATTCCTGCTCTCCGGAGATGCTGCCTGTCCCGCTGAGTTACTCCAGCATTTTGTGTCTATCTTCGATATAAACCAGCATCTGCAGTTCTTTCCTACGTAGACACTTGGGAACGGTTCATAGGTTTTCAGTCATTCCGTTGTAAAGAAATAATTACATTCTCTGCGGTCACATATTTAACATTGAGAATTTGCCCTGTGATGATTTACAGATCCAAGCTCATGAAATGTTCCCGTGTCCCTCTAAAGCACAACCACGATATTTATATCTGTAGGCTTTGCTATTTTGAAAGCACTGACCAACCCATGATCTTTTATTTCTTCTCCCGTGTGTTTGTCATCTTTGATATAAAGATGGTGACTTTAGGTAATTTCCTCCTCCAATATTTTAAAGCGAAATGGAGGACCTGCATGATATTGTCCCTTTACTGTCTTAGGAAGATGCTCAGTATGACCTTCAAGAGGGTGACTTCAAGATAGGCATTCATTGAAACATAGAAACATAGAAAAATAGGTGCAGGGGTAGGCCATTCGGCCCTTCTAACCATTCAATATGAGCATGGTTGATCATCTAAAATCAGTACCCTGCTCCTACTTTTTCCCCATATCCCTTGATTCCTTTCGCCCTAAGAGCTAAATCTTAACTCTCCCTTGAAAACAATTCACTGAAGAGATACATCTTGAAACCAGTATTGAGGACAGAATGTTCAGACTTTAGGTTGTATAATGAGACAGCGTTAATCTGTAGACCCACAGGTGGGGAACTTCCAGGGAAACATGAAAAATGTCCTAAAATAACAAAACATGTGCTATTTTTTCCGTTAATTGAGGACATTTGTCAACATCTGAAGTATTTAATGATATGCAACAAGTATATATTCCATTGGGTAATAAAAAATGATGAAAAAATTGAACCAACCATTACTTGCCAAGCATTAAAGGTAATATTGCATGGAAAAAAAAGAAGTCTGAAATTTGAGGAACCTTAAGCATGAAGATTGGAAGTTTCAGAAAGCAGCAGTAAGTGACCAAGTTTGATTAAGAGGGACAGAATATCAAGTAGAAAGAAGTGTTAAACAATAAAGGACAACGTGCAAAAGTATAGAGAGGCAAAAATAAATGTACACACAAGGATTTGCAGATGCTGGAATCTTGGAGAAAACACAAAGTACTGGAGTAATGCAACGAGTCAGGCAGCATCTGCGGAGGGAATGGACAAGTGGCCTTTCAGGTCGGCACCAGACTGCTTGTATTAGGAGTGGAGAAAGTTAGAAAAGAGGGGTAGGGCTGGGACAAAGTTGGGCAAGTGATAAGTGGACACAGATGGTGATTGTCAGATGGGTGTAATAAGTGACATAGGCGAGAGATGCAAAGGATATCAGATAAGGAGTGGGGGGGTATAAAATGTGAAGCTAACGAGATAGAGATGGTGGACGTGGGCGAGAGGCAAGGGCAAAGAGGGGCAGGATAGTTGGAGAAATAGGTGTGCACTGGGAGGGAGAGGGGCACAGGAAAGAGGGATGGGATGGGGGGGGGGGGTGTTATTTATCATTGGGAAATTCAATGTTTGTACCATTGGGTTGTAAGAGACCCAAGTGGAATATGAGGTGTTGTTGCTCCAGTTTGTGTGTGGCATCACTCTGGCAACGGAGAAGGCCCAGGTGAGAGAAGGTGCGATGGGAATGGTAGTTAAATTGGTCAGCAACTGGGAGATCCAGCAGGCCTTGGCGGACCGAGACCGAGTACAAGTGTTCAGTGAAACGACCGCCTAGGTCCCAGAGAGAAAAGGTAAGTATAACAGGGAATTATATCAATAAATAAATATTTTGTATCTGCCTTCAGAAAACATAATTTAAAAAACCTGAAATTACAGGGAGTCTAAGATTTAAGAATAATGAAGAACTTAACATTATTAATTAAATATGCCAGCATTATAAATGAGATTAGCCGCAGAGAAAATGAATATGTAAGTGATGATCTTAAAGTTCCTAATATTCTGAAACAGTGTACCAGCACACAGAAATATTACAAACTAGAGCAAGTGGATCCGTTGGGCCCAAACCACTCCTGCATTGGTGCAGCACCCTTTCCTCCCCCCCCCCACTCCTCCCTCCCCTCTCCCCCTCACTCCCATCCCCCTCCCCCCCTTGCTCCCCTCTCCCCCTCCCCCCTCCTCCCCCTCTCCCTCTCCCCCTCCGCCTCTCCCTTGCCCCCCTCTCCCCCTCCCCTCTCTCCCCCTCTCTCCCTCCCCCTCGCTCCCCTCCCCCCTCGCTCCCCTCCCCCTCGCTCCCCTCCCCCCTCGCTCCCCTCCCCCTCCCCCCCTTCTCCCCTCTCCCCCTCCACCCTCCTCCCCTCTCCCCCTCCCCCTCTCCCTTGCCCCCTCTCCCTCCCCCCTTCCCCTCCCTTCCCCTCTCTCCATCCCCCCTCGCTCCCCTCCCTTCCCCATTTCTCCCACTCCCTCCCCATTGCCTCTCCTCCCTCCCCCTTTGCCTCCCCTCTCCTCCCTCCCCCATTGCCTCCCTTCTCCCCTCTCCCCCTCTCCCCCCTCTCCCTCTCCCCCCCCCCCTCTCCCCCCCCCCTCTCCCCCCCTCTCCCTCTCCCCACCTCCCCCCTCAGGCTGCCTTTCCTGCATTGGTGCAGCACCCTCTCCTCCCCCACTCCCTCCTCTCCCACTCCTCCCTCTCCTCTCCCCCCCCCCCACTCCCCCCTCCCCTCTCCTCCCCTCTGCCTCCCTCCCCCTGCTTCCCCCGGCACCAGGCCTGGCTCTTCTGCCCCCAAGAGACAGGTGGACGAGCCCTGCTCAACGGGCAGCAATTGCGGACGCATTTCTTCTGCGCATGTGCAGATGCGGCGGCCATCTTACGTAAGTACCAGATCAACGGAGCCCCAACTGCGCATGCGCGGTTTTAAAAACTTTAACATATGAATAACTTTAAGAATATAACACCGATTTCAATGAAACCTCTGCCAGAGGACCACGGGACAATGGTGAGTAAGGTGGGCCTAAAGCTGTTGTGCTATTGTATATCGTTTTGGCAGTAGTTCAGGAACAAACGAGGGTTTTAGTATAGAGATGCCAGACATCTTTTCAAGGAGAGAGAAGGAGGAAAATGGAATCCATTGTTAAGAACATAACAGGACGCTTTTAAAACTAACGTATCGTTAGGCATGGCCAGCATAGTTCTACGAAAGGGAAATAATGTTTGAAATTCTCAAATTATGTTTTAAGAATATCATAAAGAATAGATAAGGGTGAACCACTGGGCTTAGTACATCTAGATACTTGAAAGGTGCTTAGTAGGTACCTCATAAAAAGTTTTTATATAAAGTGATGGTTCATTGGCTTCAGATAACCAAAACCTGGGTAGAGTATTGGTTACAGGGCAGAAGGCAGAAGATTGGAATGATCAGATATTTGTAAGTTGTGCAGGATGTTACCAGTGGTTTAGCAAGGCATTGCAGATGCTGGTTTACACTGAAGATAGACACAAAATGCTGGAGTAACTCAGCGGGACAAGCAGCATCTCTGGATAGAAGGAATGGGTGACGTTTCGGGTCATTGAAAATGGGTGCAGGAGGAAGCCACTTAGCCCTTCGAGCCAGCACACAGACCCTTCTTTAGAAGTCTGAAGAAGGGTCTCGACCTGAAACGTCTATGTTACTAGTGATGTACTGCAGGGGCAATCATGAGGCTGTAAACATTCACAGTTTACGTTGTGAGAAGGTGAGGGTATTATAACACTCCAATCCAATGCAAAGACATGCACGTTTGTAGGTTAATAGGTTTGTAGGTTGTAAACTTCCCTGGATTGCCCCTAGTTTGTAGGGCGTGAAACTGGGATAACGGGTGACCATTGGTCGACGTGGACTCTAGTGGGCCAAAGGGCCTCTTCCCAACCTCCACCTCCCAAGTAAACCCATCTCAACATCCGTTTTCACTGCAGATACAAATGAAGACGAACAGTGGAAGTTGGTAAGGAATCTGAAGGAAAAAGTGATATTGGCAGCGAGATCAGAAAGTGGCAATAAGGCCATAAATCAGGTGTGATGGTATTCGGTTTGGCAGGATTAGCAAACAAATGATAGAAAATGTTGTGATTATGCAGTTTGATGAACTGGGTGATGAAAGGTTCATGACGAAATTAGGAAGACACATTACAAGGTCTTCTTATCACAAAATGGTTGAAGTATAAAGTAGGGGTGTTTTAGTGTAGTTATACAGGACTCTGATGAGATCCTAACTGGAGTACCATGTGCAGTTTTCTTCTCTGTGCCTAAGGAGGAATATACTTACCTTATAGAGAGATAGTTTAGATTCACCAAATTGATTCCTGGGAGATGGTGAATTCGTAGGATTGAAAAACAATGGTTTATATTCAAAGGTAATGCAAGATTCTGGATTGAGAAGATAAATACAATGAAGATTGAGAATCTAAACATGCGGAGGATAGTCACAGATAAGAGGTCAACTGTGTAGAACAGAGGTGAGGAAATTAAAATATGCAGTTGTTCAAAAAGGTATCCCACCACCACCTTCTCAAGGGCAGTCAGGGATGGGCAATTATACATGGCCTAGCCTCCAAAGACTACATCCCTTTGTTTAGTTTAGATTAGTTTAGAGATACAGTGTGGAAACAGGCCCTTCGGCCCACTGAGTCCACGCCGACCAGCGATCCCTGCACATTAACACTATTCTACACACACTAAAGACAATTTTTACATTTTCCAAGCCAATTAACCTACAAACCTGTACGTCTTTGGAGTGTGGGAGGAAACCGGAGATATCGGAGAAAACCCAGACAGGTCACGGGGAGAACGTACAAACTCCGTACAGACAGCACCCATTGTCGGGATCTCTGGTGCTGCAAGCACTGTAAGGCAACAACTCTATGCTGCGCCACCATGCGATGAATTAATAAGGAAAGTTAACAGGGCCGGGCAGAGAGTTGGCCAGTACCCGACAGAAGCGTGGAGTAGGCTGGAGAGACTGTGTGACCTACTTGCTTCTCTTTCTTGGCTGCTTAAAAAAACACGGTCCATTCGTTGACTCTATTCTGGACCTGCAGCAAAACCTTCCGTGTGTTTCCTGACACACAGAACAGATTGGATGTTATTTAATGTAACAGATCTGGTTCCTTTCGTCAGCACTTTCAAGGTTTCTCTCTGTCAGCTTTCTCAGCTCTTACTGGGCCAGTCTATCCAGGATGGAGGTGACCCACTGAAAGGTCTCCTTCTATTGTTAGTTTAGTTTAGAGACACAGCGAAGAAACAGGCCATTTAGCCCACCGAGCCCGCGCTGCCCAGCGATCACCCTATGCACCCACACTATCCTACACACACTAGGAACAATTTACAATTTTACCGATGCGAATTAACCAACAAACCTGGACGTCTTTGTTGTGTGGGAGGAATCCAGAGCTCCTGGTGAAATCCCATGTGGTCACAGGGAGAACGTACAAACTCTGTACAGACAGCACCAGTAATCAGGATCAAACCCGGATAGCTGGCTCTGTAAGGCAGTAACTATACTGCTATATTTCAGTATATTCCGTGTATATTCAGTGTATATTCAGTATCCTTCATTAATTTCTTTGATTGAGAGATCTTACCCGCAGCCACAAAGTACTTTTGAAGTCGTCACATAATCAATTTCTGCAGTCTCTGGTGTCTCTCATCAATTTCCATAATCAAGATCACAAACATCAGTGTGATAATAATCAGGTCATTTGTTTCTGTGATGCAAAATATTGGCCACACACTAGACATTGGTCCCCTTTCTTTCACCAGATGTATCACAGGATCTTTTATGCCCACTTGCAAGGGCATTATGTATTTTGCCTGCCCGGAAAGCAGAAGCCTCCAATAATACAATGCTCCTTCTCCACATTCCACTGGAGAGTCCTGCCAGATATAGTGTTGATGTGGAATGAGATTGAATCTATAATCTTCATATACAGAGGAGAAAACTCTGTTAACTGAGCCAAGTGTTTTTTTTTTGCCATGCAATACAATGGTCTCTGAATATCTGGGAATATTGGAGCTATTCCCACAGGTTAAATGATAAGTCCATTCAGTGTTTCGGGTGGCACGGCGATGCAATAGTAGAGTTGCTGCCTTACAGTGCCAGAGCCCTGGGTTCGATCCTGACCATGTGTGCTGTCTGTACGGAGTTTGTACAGTCTCCCTGCGACCATGTGGGTTTTCCCCAGGTGCTCCGGTTTCCTCCCACACTCAACAGACGTCAGGTTCGATCCTGACTATGAGTGCTGGCTGTACGGTGTTTGTATGTTCTCTCTGTGACCGCGTAGGTTTTCTCTGAATGCTCTAATTCCTCACACACTCCAAAGAATACAGATTTATAGGTCAATTCGTGCTAGTGTACAGTGCGGACTTGGTGGGCCAAAGGGCCTCTTTCCTTACTGTATCACTGCACTAAACACTGAAACTGAGCCTTGCCCATAGCCGGTAATATTGGTTGTGGATGGCTAAAGGTTTAAATATCCCCTCCTACACCCTGTGCAGGAGTCTTCAAACATGCAGCACATCAAGGGCCAAGGAACAGCAACAGCTTTTATTTATGTAACACGAATAATTTGGGAGTGCCTTCCAGGTTATTTCACAGCTGGTTCAATCAACATTTGACATGGAGCCGAAGAGTAGACATCAAGGAAGTTTAACAAACCTTTGGTTAGAGAATAAACACAAAGTGCTGCGTAGGTTTTCTCTGAGTGCTCTAGTTCCTCACACACTCCAAATACGTACAAGTTTGTAGGGTAATTGGCTTCAGCAAAAATTGTAAATTATCCCTAGTGTGTAGGATGGTTCTAGTATATAGGGTAATCACTGGTTGGTGTGCACTTAGTGGGCTGAAGGACCTGTTTCCACGCTGCATCTCCAAAATCTAAAGTAAAGTATTAAAGTACTTGGTATTTTAGGTGGGAGAATTCCAAAGTGCAGAACCCAGACAATTCAAGGCATGATTGTTGATGGTGTTTGAATGGATGGTGATGCGGGTAGTGTGGTGAGGGGAGGGGCGAATAGCATTGGGTACAGGGATAGAACACCTAGAATTGGACCAATGCAGAGGGGTGAAGAAAGATTGAGACTTGGGAGAGGATTTAAATGGAGGGATTTGAAAACGCAAGGTGCATACAATAGATGATCAGCATTTGGTTCAAGTTGGGATCTGGTCAGTAGAAGAAGGAAGGAAGGCAAGAAATGAAGAAAGCAAAGAGGTTCACTTGATAGTATGGCAAATTAATATAGTGCAGTGTTTGTTATTGGGCTCTGACGATATGGAATATGTTGCCAGATTGGCATATGTTGTCGAAGGGCCGAATGGCCTACTCCTGCACCTATTGTCTATTGTCTTAAAGAACTGAGTATATAAATACAATTTATTAACGTTATATAAGTATTAGTCAGTGCTCCTTGCCTAGAGGTTGTGATAAAATCCGCCAGTGTCCACTCCTTTTTATTATTACCCGCAGTGTCTTGCTGGAAGTGTTTGTTGATAGTTGAGATGGATAGTGAGGTCCACCTTTGCCCAGCGATGTCTAATGTCCAGCTGGCAAATGGCAGCAGAATCTATGAGTTTCCATTTTGTAGAAAGGGCGATGTGAAACTGCCCAGCTAGCCAGAGCGATAAATCTGAAGAGCAACTGGAGAGGAAATCAAATGATTAGAAATGAGGTGATTGTGCTAAAAATTGCAACACACTCTCAGAGAAAACTGGGTTATTATCAATTGCAGATCCCTCTCTGGGGAAAACCTTGTTAAGCTGACTTCCTACTGTCTGAGTTTGAAGTGCGTGAGTTTGTGTGTGCAAATGGTTCTTGTTTTAAGGAGCCAATTAGCCACAGTTAGCAAGAACGCAGACGGAAAGGTTATTATTTTTCAATTGCAGCTCTAATAGAGTGCGCCTGTTTACTTTGTCACGCTGTAGCTGAGAATTTTTCATCTCCTGTTTTTGAGTTATCAAACATATGCATCTTAATAACACCGTATCTTGTGTTTAAAATAAAAAGACAGCACCCTTTTCCAGAAAGAATGTTTGGAAAGAGACAAAGAAAATTGGGGAGGGTGGGGGTGATGGCTGGGAATGGGGGGGGGGGTATTTTTATTCCAGTGGAAGTAGGTCAAAAAATGGGAGGCGAGATGTCTCCGTAATGTTTCCAGGTGCAGTCTCACCTGAGCCTACAATACTCTGATACCGCAACGTGAAAGCATAAATCTTATGGCACCTATATCTTATCACAGACTCCAAGGAAGGAAAGCACATAGAAAATCCATCTTCACTAAAAACATCGCGAAGCTATAAACTTACTGAAAGAATTCACCATTAACTTCCACTAATTTAGGTCACTACTTATACATGATACTTAGGAATGCACAGTGCAGTGAAGAATATTAATCACAAGTACCCTTTATGTAATAGGCTTTGCCTTTCTCATCCTGTCTTCTTATAGAACTGCTCCTAAATCATCCTTTTTGCAATGGGACTAGAAGAATTTAATGGTACTGGATAGGGCAGCACTGTGGCACAGAGGTAGAGTTGCTGCCTTACAGCACCAGAGACCCCAGTTCGATCCTGACTACGGGTGCTGTCTGTACGGAGTTTGTACGTTCTCACCGTGACCTAAGTGGGTTTTCTCCAGGTGCTCCAGTTTCCTTTCACATTCCTAAGACGTACAGGTTTGTATGGCTAATTGGCTTGGTAAAATTGTTAGGGAATTTTGTTAGGGACACACATCCTAGTGTGTGTAGGATAGTGTTAGTGTGCGTGAATCGCTGGTCGGCGCGGATTCAGTTGGCTGATGGGCCTGTTTCCATGCTGTACCTCTGAACTAAACTAAACTAAACTGGGTAAACCATGAGCAGTGGATTGGTTACACATCACTAAGCCACCTTGACAGCTGAAACTTCTTAATCATTTCCCGGTTCAAGTAGAAGGCAATTTTTAAACATTAGAACAGAAGAGATGGAAACAGGAGTAGGCAATTTGGCCCCTCATGTATGTTCTGACACTCACTGAGATCATGGCTGATCTTTTATTTCTTTATCATTTCCCAGCACTAATTTGATTCTTACTATAAACAATCACCTATCGTTCTCTGTTTATAATATACTCAGCCACTAAAAATGTAGCCCTCCAGGAGAGAGAGTTCCAAGATATGCTACACTCCAGGTGAAGATTTGTTTTCTTATCTCTGTCCTGACTGGACCATCCTTATTTCAAGACTGTGGCTCCTGGTTTTAGATTCCCTAACCAAGGTCAACATCATTTCTATATCTACCCCCATCAAACCCCATGAGCATTTTATATACTTCAACAGAAATACCTCTCCTTCTTCTAAATGGGGTGGAGGGTAGAGATAATCTGCTTAGTTCATGTTCATCAGTGATAGGAGCAGAATTAGGCCATTCAGCCCATCAAGTCTACGCCGCCATGCATTCATGGTTGATTGATCTTTCCCTCTTAACCCCATTAATCTCTCATTAGACAATCCCTTCTTTCCAGCAATCAATCTGCCGAATCTTCATTGCATTCTATTGCAAGCATTTTCTTCCTTAGCTGGGAAACCAGATGTGTCTATGGTATTCCAGGTGCAGATTCACCTGAGCCTATGATACTCCAACGCTGCATGAAGAAAATGTGCTGCACCTATATTTGGTATAATATCTTTAATTATCACAGAGATGCCATAAAACTCTGCTCCTTGGCATAGTTTAGTTTAGTTTAGAGATACAGCGCGGAAACAGGCCCTTCGGCCCACCGAGTCTGTGTCGACCAGCGATCTCCGCACACTTACATTATCCTACACACACTAGGGATAATTTACAATGATACCATGCCAATTAACCTACAAAGTCTTTGGAGCGTGGGAGGAAACTGGAGATCCCAGAGAAAAGCTACTCAGGTCACGGGAAGGACGTACAAACTCCAGGCAGACAAGCACCCATAGTCAGGATCAAACCTGGGTCTCTGCTTGATGCTCATCTTGTCAATTTGTCATATGAGGTTGCCTTAAAGTAAAAGCATTGTGACAGGTGTCTGGGGAGCAATCAGTGACTTGCATAGTACTGTGCTGATGGATGCACCAAGCTGAGCATTCACAGAACAGAATGCTCCCTGATTTACTGAGGTGGTGCCATTGTGTGTAAATAAAAATAATGAGATAGATGTAGAAATTGTGTTGACCTTGGTTAGGGGATCTAAAACCATGGAATTTGAAAACGATGCGACCTTTAAAAAAGCTTATCGGCTGCAGGAGAGATGAAAATTCGACATTGCAAATGTATAACAGCCGTGTGTGATGAGCAGTGATTTGCGGAGATGCTGGTTTATCCAGGGAATTGTTATATCCTGGAACTGACTGCCACGTGGCTGGTGAAGTATGTCACTGGAACATCGATAAACAATGGAGAAAGGAGGAGAGAGAAATGCATGCAAATAGTGTTGGATGAAAGGGGTTGCGGGAATACTGCGTGAGGCCACACAAACGTTGGAATGGACCGGCACACATTTATTTCTGTAATGCCTTTCCCTCAGTACAATTCCAGCACTTGCAAAATCATTGCAACCCTTTGGCTGCACACTCCAACGTTATCTTCCTGTCTCAATAACCCTGTCCTGACTGCAACCCTCCAGGTATGCTGATTGTTCCGAACCCAAGTGTAGTCTTTATGGAGGTGGACACATAATGCTGGAGTAACTCAGCGGGACAGGCAGCATCTCTGGAGATAAGGAATGGGTGACGTTTCGGGTTGAGACCAGAAACATCACCCGTTCCTTCTCTCCAGAGAAGCTGCCTACGTTACTCCAGCATTTTGAGTCTATCAACGGTTTAAACCAGCATCTACAGTTCCTTCCTACACATGCAATCTTTATGGAGTTGTCTTACCTTGGTTTTGCTGTCCTTGTTCTTCCAGCTGGTAATAGTCATGGGTTTGGAAGGTGCTTTCGAAAGAGTCCTGAAAAGGTAGCATCGGCACACAAACCAGTATCATTGGGTCATTCACATTAGTGCGATAATTGTACTTACCAATTCTAACAATCATCATTGCTTTTTCAAGAAGCAATAATTTTGTGCCGACCACCTTGAATTCCAGAAATATATAACTTATTCAAGAGATGGATTATGATTGCTTTGGACTATTTTAGTGCCATTGTTAAATTATCCAATTAATATGTGGACTACAGCATTGATTGCATAAGGCTAATCCTTTAAATATCCCCTCTGAAATCTCCTTTACTGATTAGTCTGAGGCATAAATTGGAAACCTGCCATGACAGCTGGGATTTTTAAATCCAAATATCTAAATCAGTCTGAAAGAAAAAGTGAATTTTAGAAATGGCTCGACCAAGTGGACCCGTTGGGCCCAAACCTCTCCTGCATTGGTGCAGCACCCTCTCCTCCCCCACTCCCCTCCTCCCCTCCTCGCCCCCCTCC
This sequence comes from Rhinoraja longicauda, assembly GCF_053455715.1. Taxonomy (NCBI): domain Eukaryota; kingdom Metazoa; phylum Chordata; class Chondrichthyes; order Rajiformes; family Arhynchobatidae; genus Rhinoraja; species Rhinoraja longicauda. Next base: position 20,728,762 of record NC_135984.1, on the reverse strand, counting down.
ATTCCCCCCTCCATCCCCCCTCCTCCCTCCCCTCACCCTCCCCCCTCCCCTCCCCTTCCCCTCCCCCGATTCCCCTCCCCCCCACTCCATCACCCTCAACCCCCCCTTATCCTCCCTCCTCCCGCCTCCCCCCTCCCCTTCCCCGATTCCCCTCCTCCCACTCCAACACCCTCAACCCCCCTTATCCTCCCTCCTCCCCCCTCCCTCCCTCCCCATCACTCCACCCCCTTCTCTCCCTCCTCCCTCCCCCCTCCCTCCTTAGGAGATAGATTTAAACTTTAAAATGTGAATAACTTTAAAAATATAACACCGATTTCAATGAAACTTCTTCCATTAGCACCAAAGGGACGACGGTGAGTAAGGTGGGCCTAAAATTGTCGTGCTATCGTGCAACATTTTGGCTGCAGTTTCAGAAACAAACAAACGCGAGGTTTAGTATATAGATGCGCACGAACAATTAGACAAAGAAAAGACCCAAGTTCCAATAACTGATTAATGAGCTGTACTGAAATATTACCAATGCTGAATTCTGTTACAGTTGTACATCTTTACAGATGGGGATTTAAGTCAGCACATCAGCTGTGTAGAATTACAGATGTCCTGTCTTGTACATACTTCAGGCAGCCTCTTACCAGTCCACTGGAATAGTAATGGATTGGGAATTTAAAGCTCGTGATTGATCAAAACCATTAAAACAGTAGATTGAAGTTTCTCTTATTCAATGCACAGCTTTGGCAGGGGAATTGTCATAAAATGGTTACATTACTGGCCTAATAATGAACAGATGACATGCAGAAATGATCAACTGCTACGTTGGCAATTGGGGTATTTAAATTCACAGTTAAATTGGAATTTAATTGGAATTTAAAGATAGTTCCAGTAGTGGTGATTATGAAACTACTGCATAGCTGTAAATCCCATCAACCTCATCACTGAACATTATGGATAGAGGGAGGCTTTCCTTAACTAGTCTGTGACATTAGATCCACAGCAATATGATTAACTTCATGCCCTCTAAAATGGGCAAAAAAAACCCATTCATGGTCAAAGACAATAAATATATATTTACTTCCAGCAGTTCCATTGTTCTTGATGTAAATTTTAAGCACTTTATTCACACCTTAACTGTCCTTTCATCTCCAGAGGATGCTTACGTCCTTCAACTTGATCGTGACAATTAACCTAGGAAGAAGCCACAAAAGGCAACAAACAAATTAATGATCAATAGAGTTACGAATGAGTTAAATCCTCTGTTTAGCCAATTCTTCCTTCCAGGACTCCTTAGACAGTACCTTCCAAATCCATGACATTGAACAGCTGGAAGGACAAGGGCCGAGAAGCACCAGGGACACCATGTATGGAAAAAAAAGGCATGGAACGCTAGATTATTGATTAGTACAGGTGTCAGAGGTTGTGGGGAGAAGGCAGGCGAATGGGGTTAGGAGGAAGAGATAGATCAGCGATGATTGAATGGCATAGTAGACTTGATGGGCCGAATGGCCTAATTCTAATCCTATTCGTTATGACCATATGTCTATCACCTGAAAGTTGTCCTCCAAACCATATACCATCCTGACATGGCAGTATATCGCCGTTCCTTCACCGTCACTCGGTCAAAATCCTCTGTTGTGAACAACATTGTGCATGTACCCACACCTGAGGGACTACAGCCATTGAAGAAGGCAGCTCAATGGTGTCTTCTCACGAGCAACTCAGGATGGACAATTAAATGCTGGCTCAGCTTGCGAAAGCCACTTCCCTTCAATTAATATATTTTCATTCAATTTCATATATTTCACTTCAATGAATAGATCAGTCTGAAGAAGGGTCTCGACCCGAAACGTCACCCATTCCTTCTCTCCTGAGATGCAGCCTGACCTGCTGAGTTACTCCAGCATTTTGTGAATAAATACCTTCAGTCTGAAGAAGGGTCTCGTCCCGAAACGTCACCCATTCCTTCTCTCCTGAGATGCTGCCTGCCCTGCTGAGTTACTCCAGCATTTTGTGTCTATCTTTAATATATATTAAATCTGGATAGTCGTGGATGGAATCATTATTGAATGGGAACTTTGACTGATTTTCCAACTCCCTGATGCAAATGATCCTGAGCTTTGGCTGGAATTTTTGTTCCCTTTTGTGGCCTGCACACCTGATATTATAGACGTTGACACAGGGACCTGACATGGTTAAAGTACTGTGTTTGTTCCAGGTCCACTTGCACGTGCTGCTTTACACTTTGGCCAAGGCATTTGTGGCATCTGTGAATATCGTCTGTTGACTTGGACAAAGTTTGGGAGGAGGTGGGAGAGGTAGGAAGGCTGGAAACCCAGGATGGGAGAGAGAGTCAGAAACAAATCCATCGCCCACATAAATATTATGGTACAAGAGTGGCTGGCATCGTTAGATCTGCTTTGCAGTCTGCCGTTTAACACCCACCTGTCTGCTAAATCCAGTTGGATTTTGTAGTAATCTCCAAACCAAATACATTTAATATTTGCATTTTATTTTCAATTTGTGACATGTTTGCTTACAGATAAGCTGAAAGCCTCGCTTGCAAGAGCCAACTTTTTTTTGGTGAGTAACTTGGTTCCTAAAAGCTGTTTTTTTCTTCCCCCTCCCTTGTTTTTACGCGAAGGTCAACAAAGAGGAAACCTGCGTGAAGCACGAGGAGGAGGAGGACATCCTGGACATCCCCCTGGACGATGAGGAGGCGAACGCGGCCGCGGCGAAGATCCAGGCCAGCTTCCGCGGCCACATGACCAGGAAGAAGCTGAAGGGCGGAGAGAAGGATGATTCCGAGCTGAAGGCAGACGGCACAAGGGTTTGTGAGGAAGACGCTCCGGCGGATGGGCCCGACGAGACCAGCACGAGTGCCGGGGACTCGGGAGCAACTGATGCAGGCAAGGAAGGAAAAGAGCAGAGCGGGGCTACCGAAAAGGCAAAGGATGGGGCATCTGTTAATGGGGACCAGTCAGAGACAGGTAGGGGCTCATCCTCCCCTGTGGCTGCACCTGCAGTCATCATGACTTTCTCGAGTTCATTCCCTCTTCTCCTCTGACTTTCACCTCTCCCTGTTCCTTCAAAATGTTCCCTGCATCCCAATGGAAACGCTAAGTAAACACGAACATAACAGGGGTTTGATCTTCTGGGGTGGACACAAAATGTAAATTGTGAATCTGTGGAATTCTCTGCCTCAGAAGGCAGTGGAGGCCAATTCTCTAAATGCATTCACGAGAGAGCTGGATAGAGCTCTTAAGGATAGCGGAGTCAGGGGGTATGGGGAGAAGGCAGGAACGGGGTACTGATTGAGAATGCTCAGCCATGATCACATTGAATGGTGGTGCTGGCTCTAAGGGCCGAATGGCCTACTCCTGCACCTATTGTCTATTGCTGGAGTAACTCAGCGGGCCAGGCAGCATCTCAGGAGAGAAAGAATGGGTGACGTTTCAGGTCGAGACACTTCTTCAGTCTAAAGAAGGGTCTCGACCCGAAACGTCACCCATTCCTTCTCTCCTGAGATGCTGCCTGACCCGCTGAGTTACTCCACCATTTTGTGTCTACCTTCGATTTAAACCAGCATCTGCAGTTATTTCCATACACGTTTGTTCTTCTGGGTCGGTCTAACATGTGGGGCTTCATCAAATGCCTTACTAAAATCCATGTAGATAATGTCCACTGCCTTGCCTTCATCAATCACCTTTGTCACCTCCGCAAAAGACTCAATATATCAGTAAGGCATACCCTGCCATGGACAAAGCCATGTTGACTGTCCCCAATGAGCCCATTCTCTTCCAATTGCCAGTAAAATAATTTATTGTGTGGATAAGTGTTGGGTGGAAGAGTTGGCAGGCATGTCTGAGAGAATAGATCATGGGGAAACTATGGAAGGGAATGGGATTGATGGGATTGTTCTGAGAACCAGAACATACTCAATGGGCCAAATGGCCTCCTTCTAGTCAAGTCAAGTCAAATTTATTTGTCACATACACATAGTGCAGTGAAATGAAAGTGGCAATGCCTGCGGATTGTGCACAAAAAAAGAATTACAGTTACAGTGCAAGAAAAGCACTGGATGGCTCCATTGGATAGATTATAAGAAAATTGACCTTAATGGACTATGCCATAACTGAATTTAAAAATATGTTGACATTATAATGTCAGAACACTATAAGATGATGTACTGACAAACATTAACATTTCAACAAGGTGGGGGTTTCCCTTGATGGATTTTCCAATTTAAAAGCCATTGTAAAGAACATAAAATTGAGTTGCTGTCTCAAAGATTATTCATTATTGAGAAATGATGGCACAACTTTATTTATGTAACAGGACATCGATTGAAAATAAGATTGAAATTTGTCAATGGGTCTATTATTTGGCTGTTAGAATGGGTTGGACATTTTCAACCCGGCGTGATTGAAGAACTAAATTCTTAATTCGGAAGCATAGAAGAAAACCATTGCACTTTAAAATTCATTAGTGTTTAATTCCGCACACATTTCCACTGGCTGGGCAATAATGCTGCTGGTGAAGTCAACAGGCGATGTGATCCTGAATGTTCGCAAGTTCACAAGTTATAGGAGTAGAATTAGGCCATTCGGCCCATCGAGTCTATTCCACCATTCAATCATGGCTGATCTCTGCCTCCTGATCCCATTTTCCTGCCTTCTCCTCATAACCCTTGACATCCGTTCTCATCAAGAATTTGTCTATCTCTGCCTTTAAAATATCCACTGACGACCTCCACAACCCTCTGTGGCAATGAGTTCCACAGATTAACTACCCTCTGACTAAAGAAGCTCATCCTCACCTCCTTTCTAAAAGTGCGCCCTTTAATTCAGAGGCTATGACCTCTGGTCCTGGACTCTCCCACCAGTGGAAACATCCTTTCCACATCCACTCGATCTATGCCTTTCATTATTATGTTGCAGGCAACAGAAGTAGTTCACATAGTAACGTCAGTTAGACATTGTGTCCAATCCCTGGTGTAAGTCGGCAGGACCTATTTCTGAATTTAGCTTTTTTTTATCCTTAGCAACACTAACCTAATTGCCAGTTGCTAAGCAAGATGTGCATGACAGAATGCTCTATCAAACGCAAGGTGCTCTGCCTGAAAAGGTAAAATATTTGCCAGGTCACAGATGCATCTTTCAAGATGACAACATCTGCCTTCCAGACGATTTCTCATTTCTCTTTTTTTAGCTCAATGTCCAGAATTGTCCAGGAGAACTGAAAGAAAAAGAAAAATGGATTGGTTCATGTTATTTGTCATTCCAAATTTGGCAATTGTGGCACTTGATGGTTAGTTATTAGGGGTTCAAGAAAGGTCCTTGGACTGTCTCGGAAAGAGGTCATTCAATACTTTCTGTTCCATACGAACAACTTGGTTTTCTGCTCATGTCCTGATTTTTGATCTCAACAAATCCTTTGCCAAATTGGCTTTTCTTTTAGCTTTGAGATCGGGTTTGAGTTTTGCATAACAATCATCATAGCTGAGTCCAACATTGCCTCTATTTATGTGCTCTGCAGTCACAACTCCAGAGAGGGTGATTTTATCAAAACTCCTCAGTTCAGTTCAGTCTAGTTTATTGTCAGGTGTTCTGAGGTACAGTGAAAAGCTTCTGTTGCACGCTAACCAGTCAGCAGAAAGACAATACAATCGAGCCATTTACAGTGTATAGATAGATACGTGATAAAGGAATATCATTTAGTGCAAGGTAAAGCCAGTAAAGTCCGATCAAAGATAGTCCGAGGGTCACCAATGAGGTAGATCGTGGATCAGGACTGCTCTCTAGTTGTGGTAGGATGATTCAGGCCTTTGTAGATGGGAAGTAGTGGAACCAAACCTGAGTCATCAGACCTATGTCTGAGTACAGAAACAGAACAAACATTTACTCAATAAGCAAATGGGGATAGGACAAAATACAAATCTCAGTCTGTATTAATATCCATCTACAGATAGTAAAGAATAAAATTGTACCAAAAGGCTAATAATAGCACATTAATAATAATTGCTTGAAAGCCAATCATACATTGGAGTGTAGCTACAAGATTGGACACGTCTTTCCAAGTCTATTACTGTGGAAATGATAAGTATGGTGTGTTTTTATGTAATCTGAAATAACTAATTTTATCTTCATGTGTGATTTTGTCAGAACATTTAGATTTTTTTTCTGCAAAATAAAATGGCACTGAGGAAATGTCAAATTCAAGCGACTTACAAAGCCACACATTTGGAGTTTGCCAAACACACTTAGATTTCTGTACTGGCAGAACCCTTCCCCACATTATAGCGATGTGGAAACACAGTTTTGATTTTCTGCAGTGACTTTAAAATGAGGGCTTTTAAATGAATGATACATATTATATCAATCAGCACTGCAGAAGATTTAACAACTGAGAAATACAAATTAATGTATTTCAAAAATCCTTGTATAAATATTCTGTTTAAATACTGGAGAAAAGTAGCTCGGAATAAGGAATAATGGAAAATACTTTTTATTCAGCGAAAGATATGGCGATTAGCTTTCATGTCAAATATATCTGAAGGCTGCTAATACTTTAAACATCTCAAACACACAAAGAGCGTGTCATTGTTTCTCAAAAGATATTCTAAAGAACCAAAAATAAATTGTGTGCTGCACTAACAAATCTAAGAACATCTTAGATGCCCTCAGTGACCAATTCCCCATCAAGTGTGCTTAGTGACCATGGCATTGTGATTGAAGGTAGACACAAAATGCTGGAGTAACTCAACAGGACAGGCAGCATCTCTGGAGAGAAGGAATGGGTGACGTTTCGGGTCGAGACCCTTCTTCAGACAGTTTAAAGAAAGGTCTCGACCCAAAACGTCACCCATTCCTTCAGGTTGTCTGAAGAAAGGTCTCGTCACCCATTCCTTCTCTCCAGAGATGCTGCCTGTCCTGCTGAGTTACTCCAGCTTTTTGTGTCTATCATTGGTATAAACCAGTATCTGCAGTCCCTTCCTATGCATTGTGATCGAAGTTCCTCAGCATTAGTTCTGCTTTGTCAGTGGTGGGTCATGAAGGGATGACTTTATGAAAGTGTGTGTGCAAGCAACAGTGGTCAGGTCACCTCAGCTCGTGCACCGTGAATCGGCCCACATAGCCATGTAACCTGGGCAGGTCATTGCCGGTCGGAAAGTTGCCCCCGGGGTCAAAGAATGGTGATGGTCACTTGGGTGGCCTGAACTTGTGAGAACAAGCGGCCGATGAATGGACAGTGGGTACAGGCTGTGGTGGGGCGTGCAACCGAACAGTTGTATGGGGAAGGAATGACATGGTGAAGGCAGGAGGAGGCTGCTGGAAGGTGTGAAGGAGGAGGATGTTGGAAGAGAGGGAGAGGAAAGTACTCATTCGGGAAAGTGGACAGTGATGGGGATAATGACGGTGGGACACTGAAGAAGGAAGTGATCATTGCAGGAGAGGTGATCAGAGGAGCTGAGGAAGACTGCAGAGAAAATCATGCATGTTTGTATGTGTGGTCAGAGGTTTCCCTGTCTTTGTTTGTATGTGTGTACAAGCTTGTGCGTGCGTGTAAGTGTGTATTTGGTGAGCGTGCACTAAATTTCAGAGCCAGTTCTCTAATCAGCTTCAACCCCCTTTGACATTGAATCGAGACATTGATCCACCAAGACTATATGAGAATTAGGGCACAATTAAGAACTTTCACTAAAACAAATCTTGCCCAGGCCTTCAAGGTTTTGGAACTGGTGTGGAGAAGGCCATCCTGTCCAGAGTTGTTGCCTGAAGAGGAAGATCTGTGGTCACTGTTTCCGAGGATGGACTTCATCTTCCTCATCCCTGCTGCCTCGAGGCAATGAAAGTTCTTGCGGAAAACTGATTCAGCCATTGATCAGTCGGTTTGGTTGCCTCTCATCCTGACCACGACTCCTAACATTCACAATTCTATTCTAACTATTGACTTCCATTGGTCTTCCTGACCCAATTCTGGCTGACATTAGTTTCGAGGGATACAGCATGAAAACAGGCCCTTCGGCCCACCGAGTCCATGCTGACCGTCGACCACCTTTCACACTCGTTCGTCGTTGTTCCACTTACTCGTCCACGAGGGGCAAGTTGCAGAGGCCAATTAACCAGCAAGCCTGCACTTCTTTGGAATGTGGGGGAATGCGGAGCGCCCGGTGGAAACCCATGCGGTCACAGGGAGAACGGGCAAATTCCACTCAGACAGCACCCGAGGTCAGGATCGAACCCGGGTCTTTATCGCTGTGAGGCAGCTGTGCCACTGTGTCGCCTTTGTCGTATTGTTCAGGACTCTCTCTCTTTAGGGATTGCTTCCCACTATTTTCACCAGCCCACCCCTCCACAAAACAAATGCCAGCTCCGCTATTCTTGCAAATTCCGACCCCATCACTTTCTTTTGCAGAGAACTTGAACACATCGAGGAAGCCAGCATCCACATTTCCCCTGACATCAGACTGAAGAAGAGTCTCAACCCAAAACGTCACCCAGTCCTTCTCTCCAGAGATGCTGCCTGTCCTGCTGAGTTACTCCAGCATTTTGTGTCTATCTTCGGTTAAGCCAGCATCTGTAATTCCTTCCTACATATCCACATTTTCCTTTTGCTTATGCTTGCTCTGATCAGGTTTTCAGTTCTGTCACAGTTCTGATGCGCCCATGTAAAAAACAAGTCACATTGCTTACAGCCTTGACTGTGATAAATGACTGTTTCTAATTATTCTTCGTTTCTCACTAGCCTCTGACACAGTTGACCACTCCATCCAAAGGCTCTCCTCCATTTTCTAATTGGATGGAACAGCTCATGCCAGTTCTTATTTACATAGGCAAAAACAAAAAATGTGCCATTTATATAAATGTATTGCTGCATAATTTATTTTTCTGCTTTAAAAGCTTGCCCGTGAAGATCTGCTTTTGCCATCCTATTTTTCATTTAGATGTCAATCCTTGGTAATATTGTTTGAAGATACAGCATTGTATTCATGGAAGACAGACACAGAATGCTGGAGTAACTCAGCAGGTCAGGCAGCATCTCTGGAGAGAAGGAATGGGTGACGTTTCGGCCCGAAACGTGACCCAATCCTTCTCTTCAGAGATGCTGCCTATCCCGCTGAGTTGCTCCACCATTTTGTGTCTATCTTCGGTGTAAACTAACATCTGCAGTTCCTTCCTACACATTATATTCATGGAGCCTGATGATGCTCAGCCTTATCTCATTAGCTCCATGGACCACACCATTGTCTCAGTGTTGTCACACTGTGTAACTGATATCCAACGCTGAATATGTTTAAACTTCCTGCAATTAAATGTGGAGAAACTGAAGCTATTGTCTTTTGCACCTGCTACAAACGCAACTTCCCATTGTAATGAGTGGAACGTCTGGGAGGTGTTAATTTAATGCACATATTTAAAGGTCGGACAGAGGCATAAACTAAAAACCACAACCCAATTATATCCAGCCATTAATCTTGCATAAAATTAATTGGATTTGGATTAGCATGGGCTAATAAATGAAATTATTTTTTTATTGACGATGCTTAATGACTGGATCAAGTTTATACGGTCATATCAGAAGTGCTAGGAGCAGAATTAGGCCATTCGGCCCGTCAAGTCTTCTCCGCCATTCAATCATGGCGGATTTATCTCTCTCTCTCTTAACTCCATTCTCCTGCCTTCTCCCCATAGCCCCTGACACCCGTACTCATCAAGAATCTCTGTGTTCCGCAGAGACCGTTCCCTCCGTAACTCCCTGGTCCACTCGTCCCTTCCTACCTAAACCACTCCAACCCCGGGCACTTTCCCCTGCAACCGCAAGAGATGCAACACCTGTCCCTTTACCTCCCCCCTCAACTCCATCCAAGGACCCAAACAGTCTTTCCAGGTGAGACAAAGTTTCACCTGCACCTCCTCCAACCTCATCTATTGCATCCGCTGCTCTAGATGTCAACTTATTTACACTGGCGAAACCAAGCGCAGGCTCGGCGATCGCTTCGCTGAACACCTGCGCTCGGTCCGCATTAACCAAACTGATCTCCCAGTGGCCGAGCACTTCAACTCCCCCTCCCATTCCCAGTCTGACCTTTCTGTCATGGGCCTCCTCCAGTGCCATAGTGAGGCCCACCGGAAATTGGAGGAACAGCACCTCATATTTCGCCTGGGCAGTTTGCAGCCCAGTGGTATGAACATCGACTTCTCCAACTTTAGATAGTTCCTCTATCCCTCCCATCCCCTCCTCCTTCCCAGATCTCCCTCTATCTTCCTGTCTCCACCTATATCCTTCCTTTGTCCCGCCCCCCTGACATCAGTCTGAAGAAGGGTCTCGACCCGAAACGTCACCCATTCCTTCTCTCCTGAGATGCTGCCTGACCTGCTGAGTTACTCCAGCATTTTGTGAATAAATACCTTCGATTTGTACCAGCATCTGCAGTTATCTTCTTATACTAAGAATCTATCTATGTCTGCCTTGGCTATCTCTCCATTGACTTGGCCTCCACAGCCTTCTGTGGCAAAGTAGTCCACAGATTCACCACCCTTCGACTATTGAAATTCTCCCTCATCTCCTTTCTAAAGGAACGTCCTTTAATTCTGAGGCTATGACCTCTGGTCCTAGACTCTGGCACTAGTGGAAACATTCTCTCCACATCCACTCCGTCCAAGCATTTCACTATTCGGTAAGTTTCAATGAGGTGCCCCCACATCCTTCTAAACTCCAGCGAGTACAGGCCCAGTGCTGTCAAACGCTCATCATATGTTTTATGACGAAGAAATAGATTGCTTGATGTTTGGCTTGTGAACTTGAATAGTCACTTGACAAACTACAATATGGATGAGGTAGCAAAATTGACGCTTATTAAAACATTTATCCTGATTAGGCGGTGGGCAGAGAGTGATGCTCAATTGTGGGTGTTTCAGATCCGTGAAAGTATAGACTTGTGTACGATGTGGGCAGTGTTGTATTTTGTTCTCAGCTCTTTGCCAATTATATGTATCTCTTTTGGAAACTAATTTGGTTACTATAACATAGTTTAGCAATCCGGACATAATTTCTAAGTTTGCAGATGATATGAAACCCAGAAATGGAGTAAACGGGAAGGATTTTTAACAGAAGGTCACAGACAGACTGGGAGAAACTGTCAGCAGATGGCAGGTGAATTTAACAGAGAGAGGTGTGAAGTAACATTTTGTGAGATATAATATAAAATAAATGGCCTACTTCTAAAGGCAGTGTGAGAACAGGGAGACTTGCAAGCTAATATATAAATCATTTAAGATGACAGTACAATGGGAAAGATTTCTTTTAGCTGGAGAACCTTTTGACTTCATTCATCAATGAATCCATTACAAAAATAAGGCACATATTACATTAAGTTAGACCTTAGCTGGAGTATTAAGTTTTAATTCTGAGCTCCCTACATATTAGGGGCAATGTTTAAATACAGACCAATTAACGTACAAGCTCGCATATCTTTGGGATGTGGGAGGAATCCGGAGAAAAGTCATGCGGGCCACAGGGAGAAGCTGGATAGAGCTCTTAAGGATAGCGGAGTCAGGGGGTATGGGGAGAAGGCAGGAACGGGGTACTGATTGAGAATGATCAGCCATGATCACATTAAATGGCTGTGCTGGCTCGAAGGGCCGAATGGCCTCCTCCTGCACCTATTGTCTATTGTCTAATGTGCAAACCCTACACGGACAACACCCAAGGTCAGGATCGAACCCTGGTCTCTGGTACTGCTCAACTCTCCCGTGCTGTGTGGTCGGGTACAGTCTCAAATCCTGAAAAGTGGGTGGAGTATGGGGATCGTACACAAAAGAACAAAAAGTGCTAGAGTAACACAGCGAGTCAGGCAGCATCTCTGCGGAACATGGATAAGTGACATTTCGGGTCAAGACCCTTCTTGAAGTTGGGTGTGAACTTTGGAGGGGACATTTTCTGATTAATTGTAAGAGATGGACTCCTGTCAGACAGAACATTGAAAGCGCTTCTTTTTCCCATAACCCCACACACAACGGCCATTATTGAAGCTCCAAGATAGGTTAAACTTATCAGCCAACTGCTGCACCTTGGTACACACAACGATAAACTAAACTAAACTAAACTAAACTAAAAAGAGATTGATGTTGCTTTGTAAGAACTGGATGGATATCTACCCCTTGTCTCACTCTTAAATCCAGTAATGTACGAGTTGGATGAAGATTCGAGTCACCTGAGATGTTTAAAATTTTAACATCTTAACCACCAATAAATATAAATATTTAATGATTAATATTCAGCTTCTTGTTTAACTAGGAATTTTTCAATTTGGCAGGCATTGTTTTAACAACAAATGGTGTAAGTAGCTTTACAACAATATTCAAAAGTTAATTGGATAAGTTCTTAAAGGAACAAAAATAACAACAAAAAAAGAAAACTGTCAGGAATTTAGATTTATTGCAGAGTTCTTACCATAAAGCGAGGACAGGCCCTAGAAGGAGGACTTCACTTTGTGCTGTGACATTCTCTGCTCCCTCTGTGATTTTCTAACCAGCATCAGGCCTGTGATTTAATGACAGAAAGACTCATGTTTGTCTTGTTAATTAAACCTCATCATCAATCTGTTACATCAATGTAAATTAAAACCAAGGCTAAATGAAAAGCTCATTAAGTCATAAGTGATAGGTGCAGAATTAGGCCTTTCGGCCCATCAGGTCTATTCTGCCATTCAATCGTGAATGATCTATCTCTCCCTCCTCACCCCATTCTCCTGCCTTCTCCCCATAACCGCTGACACCTGTACTAATCAAGAATTGATCTATGTTATCCCACTTTCTTATTCACACCCTAAACACTAGGGGTAATTTATGGAGGCCAATTAACCTACAACCCGCACATCTTTGGGATGCGGGAGAAAACTGGAGCACACAAAGGAAACCCACACAGTCACCGGGAGAACGTGCAAACTCCACGCAGACATTACCTGAGATCAGAATCGGACCTGGGCCTCTGGCCCTGTGAGGAAGGAGCTCTACCAGCCGTGCCATTGTTCATGTATTGTTCATGTACCAGTTGCAATCTGCAGTTGAAATCAATTGAGTAAAAAAAAGACTTGCATTTAGAACACACCTCAAGATATCTAGATTGCGGCCTGGCCTAAAACGTTGGCCATCCATTTCCCTCCACAGATACTGACCGACCCATTAACTTCCACCAGATGTTGGTTTTGTGCTCAAGAGTAACTCAGCGGATCAGGCAGCATCTCTGGAGAAGATGGATAGGTGATGTTGCAGGTTGGGAGCCTTCTTCAGAATGAGGAAGGATCCTCTCCAGAAATGCCACCAATCCATGTTCTACAGGGATGCTGCCTGATCTGCTGACTTACTACTGCACTTCCTGGATTTCTTTTTCACCTACCACTTGCCAGGTCTTGCTACACCCTTCCCCATCACCTCTTCACACTAACTTCCAATCTAGGGAGACTTGCAAGAGAATTCATAAATCGTTTAGATGACAAAACAATGGGAAAGCATTGAAAAATAAAAACTTTCAGAATCTTTTACTTTGACTTACAAAAGCAAGGAGCTTATTTTAAATCATTGAGTTGCTCCGGCAGATGGCTTGTTGCTCCATATTTCAGCATCTGCAGACTCTTCTGTCCTCTTCTAACATCTATGTTACACAGATTATGTGCCCCCTGTAGATCAATCCACTAGGTGGAATCTACACTTATTACACCCCCCCCCCGCCCCCCCCCCCCCCCTTTGTAAATACCACCGTGATTGCTGAATAGAAAGATGCATCTTCTTTGGTAACCATTGGGACAAAGCAATATCCTGAGCACATGAATCATTCTTCTTGTTCTAGTTCACGATAATCAGTGTCACTGCTTATTTGAGGTACAGATGGTGTGTGATCACAAGCAGAAAATTGTGGAAGTAGCTGTTCGATTGTGATTTGGCAACATGCAAGATGCCTACATTGTGATTCAATCTACAACTCAGTTCAAGCCAGAACATAGTTTACCAAGCAAAAACATAGTCTTGGAACAGATGCGCTGCTGGTTCTTAACGGATTCAGATATCTTCCCAGAGTATCTTCTTTCAATAGCCGTCCAAGAATGAAGTGGATATCAGCCATCCTTCAGGTCTCTAAATGATTTTGCTGTGTCTATGCGATCTGGAAGCTGCATTGGAATTTCAGCCAGCAGCAGTTGGCAAAATAATAGTGGCATAATGCATGTGGCTATTGGCATGGAGAAAGAAAGATGAAAAAAAAATCCTACAATATAGAATATTAGGTACCACGCCTGTGCCAGCTCTTTGAAGGTGCTATCAATTAAAGCCATCCTCCAACTCATTCCCCTGGCACTGACTTTTGTTTTGTTTATATATATATATATATACACACGCACACACACACACACACACACACACACACACACACACACACACACACACACACACACACATATATATATATACATATATATATATATATAAATGCACACATTTATATATATATAAATTCACACAAATATATATGTCGATATACGATATGATACTATATCGGTCTGCCGACAGTCACAACACACAAGGTACACAAAAAATATATATATACACATACGCACACACACACATACATATATATATATTCAATTCACTTTTGCAAATTACTGTGAATCTCCTTCCACGCCTTTTTTTCCCGAGAGAGAGTGAGAGAGAATGCTGTTTGTAGGATCACATTGTGTGAATACTGACTCTAATTCATAGCATGCAATACTCAATGCTCTTCCAAACTAGTGTACGACAAGCTGGAGAAATAAGTGACTGCAGATGTTGGGGAAGCATTTTGTGTCCATCTAATGAGTGGAATGTGTGGGTGATGGACAGAAAGGGAGTGTGGTTGAGTATAAAGTGGGTGGCAGGGGACTGAGAGGTGGGGGATGTGGAAGGGTGTTTGTGAGAGGATGTGGGGAGATCAGTAGGAGATAAAGGGACAAAGTGGGAGAAGGTTACCTGTAATTGTGCATGCCATCGAGTTGCAGACCACCCACACGGAATTTGGCGGCACCTGGCAGTGCAGAAAGTTGTGGAAGGAAGGTTAGTGTGGGAATGGGAAGAAGAATTGAAATGATTTGCTTTGGGAGCTCCAGCTGGCCATGGCGGACACAAAGCAGAACAATCACTTCATTAACAGTTGGTCTCACCCATGTAGAGAACAGAACAGTTCAGCATAGAAACGGGCCCTTCAGCCCACAATATGAGAATTGAATGGACGATATCTGTTTACATAATGAAATCAGTACAAAAAAGGTAAGGATATTATTTGTTTAGTACAAAATATTACTGGAACGTCACATGAAGAGCACCAAATGCAATAGGCATGTTTGGAGGAGATGTTAGGAGGTTTGCGTCAGTAACTTGTAGCCTTGCTTTGGAGTCAGTATATTGTAGGCGAAGATTGGAATCCAAAGAGCGGGGCTAACAGTACTATAATGCAGGAGCACTATCTTATTGGTAGTGTGTTTTTTTCCATACAGAAACTAAATACGAACCTATATGTCTTCAGCATGATGTAAATAGTATGATGTTCAAATAAATCGTTTGAGGGCACTGGGCCTGTACTCGCTGGAGTTGAGAAGGATGAGTGGGGACCTCATTGAAACTTACCGAATAGTGAAAGGCCTGGATGGAGTGAATGTGGAGAGGATGTTTCCACTAATGGGAGAGCTTAGAACCTGAGGGCAGAGCCTCAGAACAAAATAGAAAGGGGATGAGGAGGAATTTCTTTAGTCAGAGGCTGGTAAATCTGTGAAATTCATTGCCACAGACGGCTATGGAGGCCAAGTCATTGGGTATTTTTAAGGTGGAGATTGACTGATTCTTGATTAGTAAAGGTGTCAGGGGTTACTGGGAGAAGGCAGGAGAATGGCGTTGAGAGGGAAAGATAGATCAGCCACGACTGAATGGTGGAGCAGACTAGATGGACTGACTTGCCTAGTTTTGTTCCTATGACTTATGAGTGTGCAGAAATCAATAGAAGTCAATTATTGAGGTGGAATGCACTACTATGTGGATCATTTAGCAGCAGAGATAATCTGTTGAGTATAAAACTGATTACATTCCATGCACTGAAGCATAATTTTTAATTTTATTTTAATGTCTAGAGTTATCTGAAATTGGTCTTACAGAGGACAAATGACTTTACATTTGTTGTTTTGAAGTAACAAGCATGTCCGTTTTCAGGATTATGGGAAGACTGTGTGCTTGTGTGCCTACACTCAAATAAACTAAACTACAGTCTAAAGGTTATTTGTAGATGATTATTGGTGAAGACCTTACCTATTCTCTACTCACATATGTGGCTATGGCCTTAGAAAATCATCCAGGGAAGAACAAGCAGAATGATAATGGTATGAAGTGCACAGCTCAGTATCATTAATGAAAGAAGTGAAAAGATGGCCATTTGTCCTAGTTTGTCTCAGTAATTAGATCTATTCCCCACTCATTCCGAATACCACAGAACAATTTTGTTTCTCATCTATCCTTTCAATTTCAGCCTAAAATGTTTGGTTGAAACTGTTTCCTCCTCCCTCTCAGGTAATAACAGCCCACTGAATAATGCAAAATGGTTCCCCTCCTCTCTCCCCTTGTTCTTTGTCCAATTATCTTCAACCCGTGCCCTCTGGTTACTGAACATCCTTGTCAGTGGAAGCAGAGATTCTCCGTTCAATCTTCCAAGAAGGTTGAGGGTGGAGAGAAGGAAATCTTGCTGCAGGAAAAGAACGCAAAGAATCAGGATAATCTTCCTGTCGAGAACCAACCATTGTGTATGGATAGGCTAAGGTAGGTACAATTTCACCAGCCCATAAATGTGAGTGATTGGTGCTGAATGCTATTGGCAAAAGAATACGTTGTTAACATAATGCTAACACAACATATTTACATGATATGGGGCAGATTAGTGAGGGAATTGCATAAACCGTGATATGGAACATACTTGGTGGTACAGCAAATGTAACTGCTCAACGAGAACAGTCCAAAGCTTCTTCTACAGATGTTGCCATAACTAATTTGTAAATGTACTCCAGAATTTTCTGCTATGCTCCGCTTAGGAATAGATTGTTACTATATAAATAATAAAGAGAAAATTGCTGTCTTATCCAAACAATAAACATGCATTAAATGAACATCATTACTGAGAAATGCTGCTGTGCTGACCCATTGTCTAATTAACTGTCCCCTGGTTTACCGCTGTGTGATTTCCTATCTATACAGTGATCTGGCTGCAGTCTTGCTAAGTGCCTTGGCCAGAGCTGGCTCCAGCTGTGGGAGCCTGCAGATTTACTTTTCAATGCTCCCGGGTTGCCTGTCAACTATTGTAGACTGATTGGATGTCAAGGGCTTCCTGCCTGCTCTTGTACTCCAGTATGGATTCTTCTGGTGAAGCCATTGCCTGGTGTAAGACTCTGCCTCCAAAAGCATTGAAGTTGGCAGACTACATAATCATGATTTATACAATTCGCCCCACTTTAAAATTATCATGTAAAGATGTTGTTGCCATGCTTCTCCTCAAAGTGCTTGAGATATTCTTTTGCTCAGAGCAGTCAGCACCAATCATTCACTTTACTTGGGGCGGTGAAATTGTACCTACCTTAGTTTATTTATACACTGCAATGGTTCAGTTTCCCCTGAACCCTTTATAACATTTACATTGTTGGTGGTTCTCATGTTGATCTCCCATCACATCTCCTTCCAGGAGAAGGCAGGAACGGGGTACTGATTGAGAGTGATCAGCCATGATCGCATTGAATGGCGGTGCTGGCTCGAAGGGCTGAATGGCCTACTCCTGCACCTATTGTCTATTGTCTATTGTCTATTGTCTATTGTCTATTGTCTATTGTCTATTGTCTATTGTCTATGCCTGAATTTGTTCGTTGTATTTAAGACCTGTAACCAATGATCTTTTTGTTCTTGCATTCCCAACTCTAATCTCCAGGCTGTCATCCTTAAAGATGACCTTTCCCTGCTCTACTTTCTCTGAAGTGTTCCAATAGCTTTTAGCTCAGGGATTGCACAATGCCATTTTTATGACCGTTTGTGGAAAGTACTCTGATTTTTAAAATGATTCATTAACGGGGTGGCAATCTGGATACTGACTCTTCATCGATGTACATATTTTAACCTCATTCAGACTATAGCTTCTCAGCACCCTCCAGTTCTGGCCCACTGCCCATGAAAAGTGACAGAGCTGCCTCTGCCATACTGCTTAAATAATATATCATTTTTCAGCAGTAATTTGCTGTGTGCGATTGGCAAAATCTGTATTTCTCCTGAGGCAATTTTCTCATTGCTTCGCTTACCCGCCCAACCCGTAATTAGATTTAATGCAAGCCATGAGCAGGAAAGTGCTTTTGGACATTCTGTGGGTTTATTAAAAGCTCCCTCTTCCTCTCAAACCATTTCTCAGCCCCTACTTGCATCACGATAGAGAATAAAGTCAGATTAGTGGTACTTCTTCATAAAACTTGTGAAACTCGAGTGGTGCCTATTATCCCCAGGGATTGCTGTTGACGTCAAATTAAAACATATGTGAAGCACTTTTGTTTTACTCTTTAAGTTTAGTTTAGTTTAGAGATACAGCGTGGAAACAGGCCATTTGGCCTACTGAGTCCACACCAACCAGCAATCCCTGCACACAAACACTACCCCTACACATACTCGGGCCAATTACATTTTTACCAAGCTAATTAACCTATTACGTCTTTGGAGTGTGGGAAGAAAGCGAAGAACTCGGAGAAAACCCACGCAGGTCATGGGGAGAACGTACAAACTCCGTACGGACAGCACCCGTAGTTGGGATCAAACCCGTAGTTCCTGATGTTGTAAGGCAGTAGCTCTACCACTGCGCTGCAAATATTGTCAATCAATACAGTTATGAATGATGTTGGCACATATTCATAACTGTATTATCTGACAATATTTCATACTCATCCAAACAGTTTTGATGCCTTCATTATGTTTTACATGATAGGCAGAGGATATTATATTGATCCCCGGTCACATCTCCTACCTTATACCTGCAGTTGCTTGTTGTATTTTTGACCTGTAGCAAATATTCTTCTTGTTCCAGTGTATCCAATTATAAAACACAGGATGACATCCATAAAGCTGACCGTTCCCTGTTCTACTTTCTCTAATGTGCTCCAGTTACCCGTAATGCAGAGCTGTTTTTAACTTGATGACTGTTATTTGCAGGCCACATGTGGAAACTGCTCTGATTTTTAAATGATTCATTGCCGTGGTGGCAGACAATAGACAATAGACAATAGACAATAGGTGCAGGAGTAGGCCATTCAGCCCTTCGAGCCAGCACCGCCATTCAATGCGATCATGGCTGATCACTCTCAATCAGTACCCCGTTCCTGCCTTCTCCCCATACCCCCTCACTCCGCTATCCTTAAGAGCTCTATCCAGCTCTCTCTTGAAAGCATCCAACGAACTGGCCTCCACTGCCCTCTGAGGCAGAGAATTCCACACCTTCACCACTCTCTGACTGAAAAAGTTCTTCCTCATCTCCGTTCTAAATGGCCTACCCCTTATTCTCAAACTGTGGCCCCTTGTTCTGGACTCCCCCAACATTGGGAACATGTTATCTGCCTCTAATGTGTCCAATCCCCTAATTATCTTATATGTTTCAATAAGATCCCCCCTCATCCTTCTAAATTCCAGTGTATACAAGCCCAATCGCTCCAGCCTTTCAACATACGACAGTCCCGCCATTCCGGGAATTAACCTAGTGAACCTACGCTGCACGCCCTCCATAGCAAGAACATCCTTCCTCAAATTTGGAGACCAAAACTGCACACAGTACTCCAGGTGCGGTCTCACCAGGGCCCGGTACAACTGTAGAAGGACCTCTTTGCTCCTATACTCAACTCCTCTTGTTACGAAGGCCAACATTCCATTGGCTTTCTTCACTGCCTGCTGAACCTGCATGCTTCCTTTCATTGACTGATGCACTAGGACACCCAGATCTCGTTGAACTCCCCCTCCTCCTAACTTGACACCATTCAGATAATAATCTGCCTTTCTATTCTTACTTCCAAAGTGAATAACCTCACACTTATCTACATTAAACTGCATCTGCCATGTATCCGCCCACTCACACAACCTGTCCAAGTCACCCTGCAGCCTTATTGCATCTTCCTCACAATTCACACTACCCCCCAACTTAGTATCATCTGCAAATTTGCTAATGGTACTTTTAATCCCTTCGTCTAAGTCATTAATGTATATCGTAAATAGCTGGGGTCCCAGCACCGAACCTTGCGGTACCCCACTGGTCACTGCCTGCCATTCCGAAAGGGACCCATTTATCCCCACTCTTTGCTTTCTGTCTGTCAACCAATTTTCTATCCATGTCAGTACCCTACCCCCAATACCATGTGCCCTAATTTTGCCCACTAATCTCCTATGTGGGACCTTGTCGAAGGCTTTCTGAAAGTCGAGGTACACCACATCCACTGACTCTCCCTTGTCAATTTTCCTAGTTACATCCTCAAAAAATTCCAGTAGATTTGTCAAGCATGATTTCCCCTTCGTAAATCCATGCTGACTCGGAATGATCCCGTTACTGCTATCCAAATGCTCAGCAATTTCGTCTTTTATAATTGACTCCAGCATCTTCCCCACCACTGATGTCAAACTAACTGGTCTATAATTACCCGTTTTCTCTCTCCCTCCTTTCTTAAAAAGTGGGATAACATTTGCTATCCTCCAATCCACAGGAACTGATCCTGAATCTATAGAACATTGAAAAATGATCTCCAATGCTTCCACTATTTCTAGAGCCACCTCCTTAAGTACTCTGGGATGCAGACCATCAGGCCCTGGGGATTTATCAGCCTTCAGTCCCATCAGTCTACCCAAAACCATTTCCTGCCTAATGTGGATTTCCTTCAGTTCCTCCATCACCCTAGGTTCTCCGGCCCCTAGAACATTTGGGAGATTGTGTGTATCTTCCTCAGTGAAGACAGATCCAAAGTAACGGTTTAACTCGTCTGCCATTTCTTTGTTCCCCATAATAAATTCCCCTGCTTCTGTCTTCAAGGGACCCACATTTGCCTTGACTATTTTTTTCCTCTTCACGTACCTAAAAAAACTTTTGCTATCCTCCTTTATATTATTGGCTAGTTTACCCTCGTACCTCATCTTTTCTCCCCGTATTGCCTTTTTAGTTAACTTTTGTTGCTCTTTAAAAGAGTCCCAATCCTCTGTCTTCCCACTCTTCTTTGCTATGTTATACTTCCTCTCCTTAATTTTTATGCTGTCCCTGACTTCCCTCGTCAGCCACAGGTGTCTCTTACTCCCCTTAGAGTCTTTCCACCTCTTTGGAATAAATTGATCCTGCAACCTCTGCATTATTCCCAGGAATACCTGCCATTGCTGTTCTACCGTCTTCCCTGCTAGGGCCTCCTTCCAATCAATTTTGGCCAGCTCCCGCCTCATGCCTCTGTAATCCCCTTTGCTATACTGTAATACCGACACTTCCGATTTTCCCTTCTGCCTTTCCATTTGCAGAGTAAAACTTATCATGTTGTGACTGGATACTGACTCTTAATTGGCCTCTTGACCCAGTCGAGTAAGACGCTCAGTTGCACCAGAGAACCACCACATTGCAACAGAAACAAAAAACTGACAGACAACCTTCAATCGACCCAGACCTGGTTTCAGACACCGGAAATACACTCATATCATACCTGGACTTGCAGAGTCCTCTGTCCAACTGCCTGGGGATTGGTGTTTAAATTAGAAGAGTTTTCCAGCTATTAGGCCTGATTTATGCATCTACATCAAATCATAGATGAAATTGATGAGTATATTATTATTTATTATTTAAATTTTATTAAGCAGACTCATGGTCCATTAGAATACACATACAGTACACAGTATATACATATAAAATTAAATTAAATTAGAAAAGGCAACAATACCAATGTTTCCACATAGGTGCCAGGTATCTCACGGCACTGAAACCAGGATTTACCAGCAGCACAATGATGGAATTCTGAGAACCATTCAATCGGCATATAAATTTAAACATGAGATTCCTCAACAGGGCATGAAACGTATTGAAGTTGGGAGGCCATGTTACAGTTGTGCAGGACATTGGTGAGGCCACATTTAGAATATTGTGTTCAGTTTTGGTCACCCTCGTATAGGAAAGATGTTGTTAAGCTGGAAAGGGTGCAGAGAAGATTAACGAGGATGTTGCCAGGACTCGAGGGCCTGAGCTGCAGGGAGAGGTTGAATGGGCCAGGACTTTATTCTTTGGAGTGCAGGAGGATGCGGAGTGATCTTATAGAAGTGTATAAGATCATGAGGGGAATAGATAGGGTAAACGCACAGTGTTTTACCCAGAGTAGGGGAATCAAGAACCAGAGGACATAGGTTTAAGGTGAGGAGGAAAGATTTAATAGGAAGCTGAGAGACAACTTCTTTATATAAAGGGGGTAGTTATATGGAACAAGCTGCCAGAGGAGGTCATTGAGGCAGGTGCTATCACAATGTTTAAAAAACATTTGGACAAGTACCTGGGTAGGAGAGGTTTAGAGGGATATGGGCCAAATGCAGGGAGGTGAGACGAGTGTAGATGGAACATGTTGGTCGGCATGGGCAAAATGGGCTGAAGGGCCTATTTCCACACTGTATGACTTTATGACTCTACATCGCAACAAAGGTGTGCAAGACTTCTCCATCATAATCCCAGAAGCAATAGAGATGTACCAGGATGATGGCACAATGATATATGAGCATGTGGATCTAACAATGGAGATCCCACATTGACACTAGGCCTCATGGGCTCAATGGCAAGAGGTCAAACATAAGAAAAGGTTCTCCTGATCACCATCTATCACCCTTCCTCAGCTCATGAGTCAGTCGTCTCCTGAATTAGGACCTGCTGTTGGTCACAAAGCCAAGAGACACCATTTTTACATCAATCCTACCTGAAAGTGATTTTTTTCTCTCACATTTTTTCTCATCACCTCCCCCACAGATTCTACAAATCATTTACATTCTCAGGGCACTGTATATATACTCGGGGCCATTTGCAGTCGTCAATAATCAATCTAGCAATCCGCATTTTTCTAGGATGTGGGAGGAAAACCGGTGCTCGCATGTGGAAAAGAGATCCCATGTGGTCACAAGGAAAACATGCAAACTCCACACAGACAGCACCGGAGGTCAGGATTGTCCCCCATGATTTTATAAACCTAAAAGGTCACCCCTCAGCTTCCAACATCCCAGGGAGAATCACTGGTTGGGTTGGATAGATTGGTTTTATAACTATATTCCAGATTGTAGATGATCAGCCATGATCACAATGAATGGCGGTGCTGGCTCAAAGGGCCGAATGGCCTCCTCCTGTACCTATTTTCTATGTTTCTATGTTTCTATAATATCCTGGTGAATCTCACCTGCACTCTCTCTAATGTTACCACACTGTTCCTGGAGTGTGACAATCAGAACTGTACACAATTTCTTTGAACTATCATTAATCGAACTTTATCAGACTTGAATGTTATATCTTTGCACTAAATGTTGTACCTTTTATCCTTTATCTTTGCACTGTGAACGGATTGATTATATTCATGTATAGTCTTTTCTTTCACTGGACAGCAAGCAAACAAAACCTTTTCACTGTACACCTTTTCTCGGTACACATGGCGATCATAAACAAAACTAATATTCCAAGCCAATTTTCCAAGCTATATTTAGAATCATTTATTGATTGCAAAAATGCGTCAGAGTCAGTAGAAGCTCCTTTTAACATCCTTCTCTCCCAAGTGCACAATTCTTTCATTTTTCCCCGTAGCCCAGACTCCTCATATAAAAAAAAATGATTCACAAAATGCTGGAGTAACTCAGCAGGTCAGGCAGCATCTCGGGAGAGAAGGAATGGGTGACGTTTCGGGTCGAGACCCTTCTTCAGACCCTTCTTCATATAAAATTATTGTTTGTGCCTATTTCCATTGTTACGCCCTTGCTATAATCTCAGTCGTCTGCCGCTAAACAATTCCACCTAAATTCAAAGAACATTTTGAATGCAAGAAGCAAACACAAAATTCTCGCTTTGATAAGAACAAAATTAACATGGTCCTCAGAGCAGAGAAGTGAAGGGAGAAATGATCAATTTGTTTGAAATCAAAAATGAGTAATGAGGAATTGTTTTTAATGACTGAGTAATCGATAAAACAGATCACAGATGTAAGATGATTGGTAAAGGATCTAATTGAAACGTGCAAAGTCAGTCTTTGATAGCAACTTGAAAGGCGCTGATTGATGAGGTAGTGGATACAGTTTTAGTGTGGCCTTCAAAAGGGAATTTGATGAACAGTTGAAGGAGAGAAAAATATGGGGATGTAAGAAAAGAAACAAGGTCTGGGATTAACTGTATGCTCTTTAAAAAAAATGGTGCATGAGCCAAATGGTGCATTGGGGCGGCACAGTGGTGCAGCGGTAGAGTTGCTGCACTACAGCACCAGAGACCCGGGTTTGATCCTGG
Organism: Rhinoraja longicauda; assembly: GCF_053455715.1. Taxonomy (NCBI): domain Eukaryota; kingdom Metazoa; phylum Chordata; class Chondrichthyes; order Rajiformes; family Arhynchobatidae; genus Rhinoraja; species Rhinoraja longicauda. Next base: position 20,704,216 of record NC_135984.1, on the reverse strand, counting down.
CTACGGGTGCTGTCTGAATGGAGATTGTATATTCTCCCTATGACCACGTGGGTTTTCTCAGGGTGCTCTGGTTTCCTCCCACATTCCAAAGGCGTGCAGGTTTCTCAGTTAATTGGCTTCGGTAAAATTGTCCCTAGCATGTAGGAGAGAACTCTTGTACAGGTGATCACTGGTGGGAGTGGACTTGATGGGCCGAAGGGCCTGTTTCCATGCTGTATCTCAAAACTGAACTAAACTAAACTAAACAATTAGCTTCCTGTTGTGCTGTGAATACACATAGAACAGTACAGCACAAGGCCAGGGCCTTCGGCATTCAACAATATCTGTGCCAAGCATGATGCCAAGACCATCTCTCATCTGCCTGCACATGGTCCATATTGCTCCATTCCCACATATCCAGGTGCTGAAGCAGAAGTATCTTAAATGCCACTATTGTATCTGCCTCAACCATCATCCTCTGCTTTCTACCAATAGTCACAAGAGCCGTGAGGCAGCAGCTCTACTAGCTAGAACCTACTAGCTCTACTAAAGTTGGAATTTCCAATTCCAAACATCTCACATTTGGTTTAGTTTAGTTTAGTTTAGTTTAGTGTAGTTTAGTGATACCGTGTGGAAACAGGCCCTTCTTGCCACTGAGTCCACAATGACCATTGATCGCTCATTCACACTAGTTCTATGTTATATCACATTTTCATCGCTCCTTACACAATCGGGGCAATTTACAGAGGCCAATTAACCCACACGTGTTTGGGATGTGTGAGGAAACCGGAGCAGCTGGAGGAAAACAACATGGTCACAGGGAGAACGTACAAACTCCACACAGACAGCACCCGAGGTCAGGATGGGACCCGGGTCCTCTGGCAGTGTGAGGCAGCGGTTCTACCCGCTGCGCCATCGTGTCGGGCCTTACTCAGCACTCTTTGCAATCTGCACCAACGTCCGTCCGTGCCAGTCCTGAAAGGGTTGATTCTGAACTGATTCAACGCCATTTGGATGAAAACACCTTCCCTCCGATCTGAACAGCATGCCCTTGGTCGTCCTGGTGTGAACGGTGCTGGTGATTCTGTGGCTTCCTGTTACACAGCTCTCTGCTGCCTGACAGGCTCGGAATGTGTGAGCCTGAACTATTGATTTTTCTCCACTTGGATGTAATCCAATTAAAATTGCTGAATACAGAAAGTTATTTTTCAGATTTGTAAATTAAGATGTAAATGCCATGCGGACTATCCTTGTGTGAAATGGGTTTATTTCTTTGCTTAATCCAACTCCCTTTCCTGTATTGTTATGTGACTCAGTGTGCTTAATTGGATAGTTCGCCAAGTTACTGTTTTTATCGAAATATGCTCCATCCTTTCCTATTCATGCCTTGGCCCATTTTCATAATGTGTCATATGTCTGTCTACTCTGCTACTGGTGTGCTAATCACGATTATATCTGACTGAGGGTTCTTAAGAGAACAGCGAGCTACTTTTTACTGGGTGTCAGCACACTCATAACTTCCTTACTTGCACAGTTTACAGTGTAGACGTACCGAGCACAGGGCAGCAGAGTGGTGCAGCTGGCCGAGCTGCTGCCTCACAATGTAAGAGACTTGGGTTCGGTCCTCGGTGCTTTCTCAGGTGCTGTCTGCGTAGAGTTTGCATGTTCTCCCTATGACCGCGTGGGCTTCCTCCAGGTGCTCTGGTTTTCTCCCAAATCCAAATGACATGCTGTGTCTGTCGGTTCATGATCTCCCCATTTGCCCCCATTGTGCATGGAGTGGATGAGAAAGCAGGATAACATAGAACTGGTGTGAATGGCTGATTGAAGGGCCTGTTTCCATGCTGTATCTCTCAAACTAAAATTAACATGGACTCACCGCTGTATTCAGGGGCGCCTCTGAATTGATCTGAGGTCTGGGTCATAAGCCCACTCATGGATGACCCTTTCAAAATAAGATGCTGTCAGTCAGACTGCGATAGGAATACATTTCTTCAGTGTTGCATCTTCAGAATTCTCTCTCAAGAGGGTTGCGAAGATTCAATCAATGAGTATAGTCAAGGCGGAGATCCATTGATAGATTTTTGATGGTATCGCAAAATGCTGGAGTAACTCAGATGATAAGTGAATCGATGCAAATAATATGTAGAAAAAAGTTGTTAAAATATTTTAGTAAATGGCATAGCAGGCACCATTGTTCCAAGTCAAGTCAAGTCAAGTTTATTTGTCACATACACATACAAGATGTGCAGTGAAATGAAAGTGGCAATGCCTGCGGATTGTGCCAAAAATTACAATTACAGCATAAAAATTAAAATTAATACAGAAAAAAATTTAGTCCCTGGAGATATAATAGTTAACTGTGGGAAGAAACTCCGTCTCATCCTCTCCGCTTTCACAGCGTGACAGCGGAGGCGTTTGCCTGACCGTAGCAGCTGGAACAGTCCGTTGCTGGGGTGGTAGGGGTCCCCCATAATCTTGCTTGCTCTTGATCTGCACCTCCTGATGTATAGGTCCTGCAGGAGGGTGAGTGTAGTTCCCATGGTGCGTTCAGCCGAACGCACTACACTCTGCAGGGCCTTCCTGTCCTGGGCAGAGCTGTTCCCAAACCAGACTGTGATGTTGCCGGACAGGATGCTCTCTACAGCCCCAGAGTAGAAGCATTGAAGGATCCTCAGAGACACTCTGAATTTCCTCAGCTGTCTGAGGTGGTAAAGGCTCTGCCTTGCCTTACCCACCAGTGCGGCAATGTGTGTTATCCATGTCAGATCCTCTTTGATGTGGACTCCCTGGTATTTAAAGCTGCTCACTCTATCCACAGTAGACCCATTTATTTACAGTGGCGTGTACGTCCTCAGATGTTGAGCCCTTCTAAAGTCCACAATCAGCTCCTTAATTTTTTTGACATTCAAGAGGAGGCTATTGTCCCAACACCAGAGTGCCAGATCAGCCACCTCCTCCCGGTAGGCCTTCTCATCGTTGTCGGAGATCCGGCCCACCACCACAGTGTCATCAGCAAACTTGATGATGGAGCCTTATAGTCTTATGTCATTCCAACATTATCAGCGAGGTGGAAACAAACAAAAAATTGCAGATGGTGAAGTATTGAGAAAAAACACAAAGTGCCAGAGAACTCAGTGGGTCAGGCAACATCTGTAGAGGGAACGCAAGGCAATATTTTGGGTCAGGACCGTGATTGAGTAGGGGGGAAAGATGAAAAATTCTCATTGAGGTAAAATGTTTTTGATTTCCTGATGGCATCTTCCAACATCACTGCTGAATGAAAGTTTAAACAATTTTTGGTTTTAACCTGTAATCCCGTGGGTTTTAATGCTGAGTTATACCAAGGCAATCTGGAATTAATGGGTCAGCATTGAGGAGAGTTTTCAAAGAAACATTCATCCTGGGCTTCCCCAGAGAGGCAGGCGATTGATTGATCAAGAACAAATTCACAACAGGATATCATGGTCAATAGACACAAAATGCTGGAGTAACTCAGCGGGTCAGGCGTCATCTCCGGAGAAAAGGAATAGATTAACTTTCCAGTCGAAACCTTTCTCCAGACTCAGCCTGACCCGCTGAGTTACTCCAGCATTTTGGGTCTATCTTCGGTGTAAGCCAACATTTGCAGTCTCTTCCGACAAAGGATGTCATGATCCACAGGCCTACCTAGTGTTAAATATCAGAATTTTAAATTGATGTAAGAAAGGAAAACTAATTTTAATGTAAAACTGCTCATCAAATACGTAGTTCACTGTTAGCTCAGAAGTCTCTTCCGACAAAGGATGTCATGATCCACAGGCCTACCTAGTGTTAAATATCAGAATTTTAAATTGATGTAAGAAAGGAAAACTAATTTTAATGTAAAACTGCTCATCAAATACGTAGTTCACTGTTAGCTCAGAAGTCTCGGTTTTGTAGCAAATGGTAAATTTAGAGTCAGGGTGGATCCTGATAGTGTGGAGGATGTAAAATTAGTGGGAGCAGATTGCCTGTCTTTACAACTCATCCTATTTTTAATTCTATAGAAGTCAGCTGATTGAAATTTAAGCTGGTGTCATGAAACACAATGAGGTTCCAGTGGCAGTGTGAAGAGAGAGGGAACTCTGGAGTAACTGCATCAGTATGGTTCCGCCTCTTTCTGATATTCACAATTGAGTTTAGTTTAGTCTCGTTTATTGCCATGTGTACCAAGGTACAGTGAAAAGTTTTTTTTGCTTGGTGCCATCCAGTCAGCGAAAAGACTATACACAATTACAATCAAGTCGTCCACAGTGTGTGTGGATACAGAACAAGGGGAATAACATTTTTATGCAAGATAAAGTTCAGTAAAGTCTGATTAAATGTAGTCCAAGGGTCTCCAATGAGGTAGATGGTAGCTCAGAACCACTCTCTATTTGATGATAAGATGGTTCAGTTGCCTGATAACAGGTGGGAAGAAACCGTCCCTGAATCTGGAGGTGTGCATTTTTACACTTCTGCACCTCTTTCCTGATGAAAGAAGGGAGAAGAGGGAGTATTTGGGGTGAGAGTCACCAGCCGAGAGAAATTCTGGATTTTTTATGAACGGTAGTTTCCACTACATTTAATGAAGACACAAGGGGCTCGTGATACCCCCAAATAGCCAGAATGAACCAAAGCTTTGAGTCAACAAATCTAACACTAAATACTGAGAAAGCTGGGTATGTATTAAAGTGTCGGAGATACCCAACCCATGATTGAACAGAAACTAGAGGCAAAACGTGGTCTCCTTCAACAACTTTAGCGGGTCAGGCAGCATCTGGAGAACATGGATTGGTGACGTATTGGGTCGGGACCCTTCTTCAGAGTAGAACCTTTTATTCCATTTTCGCTCTGGAATAAATTCCCCGATCATCTCTCCTCCTGAAATTCTTGTTGTAAATTGACCCATTCTAATTAACCTTTTTTCAGATTGTCCTAAACTCATCTCCAATATTTAAATATACAGGATGACAGGTGAGACAATTGACAAGTGGAATCTCCTTCTTAACTTCGTATGGGTTCCTTAAAGCCTACAGCATTGATTTTAATTTCTGTTACTGTTTGTGGAGGCACGAAGTCGCAGATGCTGTTATCTTCAGAAAAAAGACAAAGTGCTGGAGGAACTCAATGGGGCAGCAGTATCTCTGTTAAAAGAAAGATCTCAAAACATCATCTGTCCATTCTCTTTTTCTGTCCTGGGCCTCCTCCGTTGCTAAAGTGAGGCCACATGCAAACTGGAGGAACAGCACTTCATATTATGCTCGGGTAGTTTACAGCCTAATGATATGAATAGAGACAGCACCCACAGTCAGGCCATTCCCACTCATTGTGTAAATCCTACATTTATTAGCCCAGCACTTATCAGGATTAAATTCCATCTGTCATCACTATATCATCATCATCATCATCATCATCATCATCATCATCATCATCATCATATATCTACAGCCGGAAACAGGCCTTTTCGGCCCTCCAAGTCCGTGCCGCCCAGTGATCCCCGTACATTAACACTATCCTACACCCACTAGGGACAATTTTTACATTTACCCAGCCAATTAACCTACATACCTGTACGTCTTTGGAGATATAGTAAACTACAGCTTGAAACTCACTGCCTAGAGTGAGTAAGGTTCAGATAGAGTAGTACAGATAAGAAGCCAAGAGACAGATCTTCACACAAAAGATAATGAATATTTATCTTTCCCCCAAATTTTGTTGAGGTCAATTGAAAATTTCAAAACTAAGATTCAGATTTTTTTCAGTCACTTTGGGTGCTGCCTGTATGGAGTTTGTATGTTCTCCCGTGACCTGTGTGGGTTTTCTCCGAGATCTTCGGTTTCCTCCCACACTCCAAAGATGTACAGGTTTTGTAGGTTTAATTGGCTTGGTATAAATGTTAAAAAATTGTTCCAAGTGTGTGTAGGGTGGGTGTTAATGTGCAGGGATCGTTGGTCGGGGCGGACTCGGTGGGTCGAAGGACCTGTTTCTGCGCTCTATCTCAAAACTAAACCAAACTAAACTAAAGAGGGTTGTGGGAGACATGGGGGAGAAATTTGTCCTTGATCATTGGCACTACACCTCTGAGAGATTATTCATCACCAATGTAAACACTGGAGGCACGGGGTCCATTGACGGCACCAGGAATGAATAGGTGGACACATGCATAACCAAAGGCTGGTATTTGTACATGCATTTAGCATGTCTGAAGAAGGGCCTCGACCCAAAACGTCACCCATTCCTTCTCTCCTGAGGTGCTGCCTGACCGGCTGAGTTACTCCAGCATTTTGTGAATAAATGCATTTATCACAAGTAAGTGATGGTGTGTTTCTCTTCCTTGTCTTGATTTAATACTGGATATATTGAAGGCAGAGAATATTTATTACAGCAGATTTGTCGTATAGTTCAGTACTGTACAATGGGCTGATGTGCTGGAGTTACATCATGCATCTAGTGTAAATAATGGGGGACAAATTCTGAACCCATTATCTGAAATTAAAGATGACAGACTACACAAATTGAGTAATCAGGCAACAAATTAGCATCTTCTGTGATATTCCTGCTTTCTGTCAAATATTGAGCAGCCGTGAGCAATGAGGAGCGAGATTTATGCCTGAATTTAAGCTGTGTTGAAGACTAAAGTGCCAGAACTCTGCCCACTTTAACTGTCTTTGTCAGTGTATTTGGCAAAGAGAAAAATAGCTGAATGCAACTGTCATTTTTACACCTCGTTGAAATGAATCCGTGGGTTTGAATAATCTCCAAATATAAACTATTTGTTAAATATAATATCTCTGAGAATCTAACAGTACTTCAAAGTATTGCCACCTGGTCATCTTTTTCTTTGTATTTAATGCATTCAAGAGAGAGCTAGATAGAGCTCAAGGGTAGCGGAGTCAGGGGGTATGGGGAGAAGGCAGGAACGGGGTACTGATTGAGAATGATCAGCCATGATCACATTGAATGGCGGTGCTGGCACGAAGGGCTGAATGGCCTACTCCTGCACCTATTGTCTATTGTCTATTTATAGTGCAAGATGATTGCTAATGAGGCTAATAAAAACAGATTATAAATGCATTTTCATTCTATTGAATGTTGACAGTGGACCATAATCGTACAGGCTTAGACATAATCTCTGGAGAACAAGAATAGGTGACGTTTCGGGTCGGAACACTTCTTCAGACCCAAAATGTGACTTAATCCTTTTCTCCAGCGATGCTGCCTGACCCGCTGAGTTACTCCAGCATTTTGTGTCTATCTTCGGTATGAACCAGCACCAGCTTTGCTGGCTTTACCTTGCACTGAACATTATTCCCTTATCATGTAGCTATGCACTGAAAAAGGATTGATTGTAATCATTGCATTGTCTTTCTGCTGACTGGTTAGCACGCAACAAAAGCTTTTCACTGTACCTCGGTACACGGGACCATACATTAAACTGATCTGCACTTCCTTCCTACACATCTTATACAGGCTTGTTGTGTTCAAAGCTTCCACCTTCAACTGAAGTTTCCTGATGACAGGAAATGTTCTATATGGAGTTGTCTTAGTGGTCCAGAGTCATACAGCACAATAGAAGAATTAATGCACAGCTGAGGAGATAATGCAAACCAGAAAAAACATGGAAGAGCTGAACATAAATTACACAAGAATGCAAGATATTAGGGCAGTAATAATAAAGATTTTCACTTATCCGGACGTCAATTGAAGCCCAGGAGTATCACAGAGTCATACAGCACGGTAACAGGCCCTTCGGCCCAACTTGCCCACGCCAACCAAGATACCTCATCTACCCTAGTTCCACCTGCTCGCGTTTGGCCTTCTAACCTCTAACTATCCATGTACATCTTAATGTATTTTTAAATGCTGTCTTTAATCTATACTGCTGGATTAGTGGTAGACAAGTTCAAAGTGTTCACGCCAGTGACGCCAATGCACGTCATTTAACGTCACAAAGCCGTAGCGTCATGGAGTCATACCGCATGGAAACAGGCCCCATCTATGCTCGTCACACAACTTCCCCACGCCGACCAACAGGCCCCCATCTATGCTTGTCACACAACTTCCCCACGCCGACCAACAGGCCCCATCTATGCTCGTCACACAACTTCCCCACGCCGACCAACAGGCCCCATCTATGCTCGTCACACGTTTGTCCCATATCCCCCTCATCCTTTCCCATCCATGTACCTGTCCAAATGCCTTTTAAATATTTGTTAAAATACCTGCCTTAACTGTCTCCTCTGGCAGCTCGTTCCATATACCCACCACCCTCTGTGTGAAGAAGTTGTCCCTCGGGTTCCTATTAAACCTTTCCCCTCTCACCTTAAACCTATGTCCCCTGGTTCTTGATTCCTCTGCGGTGGGTAAAAGACTCTGTGCATTCTTCCTTTCTATTCCCCTCATGATTTCATACACTGTATACACTGCGTGAAATCATGAGGGGAATAGATAGAGTGATACTGTAGAAACTTTCATCACTGCCAGCAACCTGTCTCTGTCAAGAGGAGGCAGCAGTGTGCGACAAGGAAGGTACCAAGGAAGGTGCCTGAGTATAATGGGACCCAACACTTGCAAAGATAGTGTGGTCATTGTTCAGCATATCTTTTCTGCCACAGTTCCGCAAAGGACAAGCGTTATATCATTCCCTACAGCTCTGTGTGAGCACTGGGATTTGGTTATAGCTCATCTTCTAACATGATTGCTCTGAAAATTGATCCTACCTGGGAGGGGGAAAAGCATTGCGACGCAGTGATCAGAAGAGTTTTAATGGATAGTCCCTATCCGAAACACTTATCATGTGTAATATTGGTTATGAACAACATTTATTGCTTTAAGGTTGAAAATTGGCAAGAGAGCTGATTTACCACCAGTGCATGATGCCCAAGAGCTTAAGAAAGGGAACAAGATGAAGACACTGTAAAGAGCACCCCACAAATGGCTAAGATAAGTCAGCCTTTATTACTGTGGCAGAGACCAGCATCAATGACCTCAGGGATGGATAGATGACCTGTTCACGTGGAGGGCACAAGCTGGTGACTCAATTCAGTGCGTGAAATGGGCAAAGATTTGTTTAGTTTTTGTTTAGAGATTCAGCATGGAAACAGGCCCTTTGGCCCACTGAATCTATGTCAACCATCGATCACCCCCCATACACTGCGTAGGAAAATAACTGCAGATGCTGGTACAAATCGAAGGTATCAGTCTGAAGAAGGGTCTCGACCTGAAACGTCACACATTCCTTCTCTCCAGAGATGCTGCCTGACATGCTGAGTTACTCCAACGTTTTGTGATACCCTCCATACACTAGTTCTTTCTCATACACACTCGGGGCAGTGTACAGAAGTCAATTAACCTACAAACCTGCAAGTCTTTTGAATGTGGGAGGAACCCAGAGCACCCGGAGAAAACCCGCGCAGTCACAGGGTTGAACGCACAATTTCCGCACAGACAGCGCCTGAGGTTAGGATTGAACCTGGCACTGTGAGGCAGCAGCTCTGCCACTGTGCCACTGTGCCACTGTGCCACCCTAAATGTTTTTTTTTTTAAAGCAGTGGAACATGTATAGAATATTGGTTGTGAGGAATGATTGTTACTTGAAGACTGTTACTTCTCTAAGTAGTGCATTATATGACTGTCACACTGCTGTTAGTCGGATACAGAGAGCAAACGGATTATGAAAGTTGGGGGGGGGGGAGGGAATGTCCTCTGGAGCTTCTCCCAACCAACTGCTATAATCTTGCAGAAGGTTGTCTGAAGTCCTATTCATCCATGTATCACCGATCTGCTTTTGAGGTGATGGTGGCCATTTGAGAAAGTGCCCGATAAATTCCTTGCAATTATTTGGACATGCGTTTGTTGATTGGGCAAAATGACCATGTGCAAATCGGTCCATATTACCATATTTGCATTTGTAACAATAGTGATGGCAATATCAAAGGTACTGCTTTTGGAATGATAAATTATTTCATTACCATGAGTTACCTAGCAACACTTCTGCATTTGAATAGTGGCTATGTTGATTTGACACCAGCACACACCAATGCTGCCATCTGGAGTAATTCTGCGGTGTAGCAGGCAATTGGAAAATCACTTTCAATATCCATCTGCCGAATTTACTCATTTACAACTATTGCCTCAGGGGTCGGTCATTCATTCCCCATGGCTACTTGCCATTACATTGGCCATTACCCTCATTTCCCCTCCTCTTTACATCATTTAACGCACTCAATGAGATCAATGGGACTGAGATCAATTGATCACTGCTTTTAGAAGCTTCAATTGATTTCCTGCAATCATGTTTTGGGTGGTAGGGAATTCCAGATTTCTAAGAGGATAAGTGAGTGGGTGATCTTGTAAATGGAGTATGATATGTGAAAATGTGACATTGCCCACTTTGGCAGGGAAATTAAAAATATATTAAAGATAGATGCAAAATGCTGGAGTAACTCAGCGGGAACAGGCAGCATTTCTGGAGAAGGAATGGGTGACGTTTTGGGTCGAGACCCTTCTTCGGATTGTGTCTATCTTGAATTTAAACCAGCATCTGCAGTTCCATCCTACACATTAAAAATATATCATCTGCTCGGTGAGATATTGTAGAGTTCTAAGCTGGAGGGAGAGAGATCTGGGGGGCCAACAGGCCATTTACACCAAACGGTCAGTGTGCAGTCAATGCAGGTATTGGGAGAACTAAAAGAATGTCATGTTATTATGAGGGAAGTGGGTGCAGAGGTAAGGAGATTATACTTCCATTATACAGGGCACAGTTAAGATCACAGATGGAGCACTGTTAATATGTTGGAAACTGTTCATAGAATTCCTTATACCTGGAATGGGTATGTAGGCTTATATGGGAAAGTAGGTGAAAATTGAAGTATATGAGATCCTGAAAAGTCTTAGCATAGGATGTGGAGAGGATGATCATATTTGTGGGGGAATCTGGAACTGGCAATTACTGTTAAAACTAAAAGGGTCAATTGGCTGAGGATTTTTTTTAATTCTCCAACTGCTTTGAAGTTTTTGAACTCTTCCATGCCCAGTGGAAGCTGACTCTTGGAATAGTTTTGGGGCAGAGACGGAAAGATACTTGCTAAGAAAGGGATTTAAAAAAAACACCTAATCAGTCCATTGATATCTCACTGCAGTCTACAACTCTCTTCCCAGTTATGGCCAGTTTTTGTATATTTAAACAAAATCATTGTTGTTTATCATTGATAGGCAAAGATCTTCATAAGGGCATATGATATAGGAGCAGCATTAGGCCATTCAGCCCATCATGTCTACTCCGCCATTCAATCAAGGCTGATCTATCTTTCCCTCTCAACCCCAATCTCCTGCCTTCCCCCATATCCCTGACACCCTGACTAATCAAGAATCTGTCAATCTGCACCGTATAAATACTCGAAGGTAGACACAAAATGCTGGAGTAACTCAGCAGGTCAGGCAGCATCTCAGGAGAGAAGGAATGGGTGACGTTTCGGGTCGAGACCTTTCTTCAGACTGAAGAAGGGTCTCGACCCAAAAGGTCACCTATTCCTTCTCTCCCGAGATGCTACCTGACCCGCTGAGTTACTCCAGCATGTTGTGTCTACCTTCGATTTAAACCAGCATCTGCAGTTTTTTTCCCCTTATAAATACTCAATGACTTGGCCTCTGCAGCTGTCTGTGTCATGAAGCCCTGTTGTAAATAGTTTACCAAGAATAAAAAACTTGGGTTAACCATTAACCCTTCTGCCCTACCAGCAGCTCAGTCCAGAACACACATTTTCTATTGGATTCTTTTACTTTTACATTCCTGATCAGTCTGCTCATTGAACATCTTGGAAAAATGCCTTTATGCTGTTTGAACATCTTGCAAAAATCTACCTGGAGCATCCACTTTGTACAAGGTTGGAATGAGAGGAGCAATCTGCCAATGATAAGATGCAATGATTCGATCAACATGACTTTAAAAGATGTGAAATGCTTTTGCAATTGAATTAGAGTCATAATAATAATAATAATAATGCATTACATTTATATAGCGCTTTTCAAACACTCAAAGACGCTTTACAGGGATTTCTAGAACATAGAGAAGTGAATAAATAGATAAATAAGTAAACGAACAGAGAAAGGAGACAGAAGGTGAGGTGACCTTCAGTGGTTGAAGGTTTCCATTCATAGAATGGAAACAGGCCCTTTGGCCCAACTTGCCCACACTGGCCATCATGTCCTAGCTACATTAGTCCTACCTGCCTGTGTTTGGCCCATATCCCCCCCAAACTGTCCTATCCATGTACCTGTTTCTTAAATGTTTGGATAGTCCCAGCCTCAGCTCCCTACACCCACCGTTCCATACACCCACCACCGTTTGTGCAAAAAAGTTACTCCTCAGTTTCCTATAAAATCTTTTCCCCTTCACTTTAAACCTACATCCTCTGAATTGAACCTTTTGATGTTGTGCACCCTAAGCTGACTGCGGGGTTACACCGTTAAATAATAAAATCTTAAATGTTTTTTGCAGCCCCTGAAGACGGAGGGAAAGCTTCTGAGGAGGTAGAAGGCGAATCAGAGGCGGCCGCGCCAGAACAGTGAAGCCGTGATCATTCGCCTTGTCAATACGTTCTGCAAGCCTCGGAACAATGTTGTGCAGGATTAAATCAATGCTATCTTTCCAATTTGTTCTCCATGCAAGGTGTCCCTTTGTCCTTCTGTATTATTTTGTACATTTCCACCTGCCAGCAGACACAGTGGTCCTCTCTATCATACCTTCTTCTGTCATCCATCCCTTTATTTCTTCCCTCCCTTTCTTTGCATCTTTTGCCCTTCCTTCCTTCCTTCCTTTCACGGAGGCAATATTCCATAGCTTCTTTTCGGCTTTGCACACAAAGGCAATAGGTGGCGGTTGGAGTGCATCCATCAGTCTGTGTGGTGTTTTCATATTGCATCGGCCAGGAGTTTGAAGCATTTTTTGCTTTGCCATTATTATTGGATTTGTTTAACTCCCAGATGATATTGCAGAGAGCACAATCCAGATAAAATCAGTGTTGGTAAGCCATTGTCCATGAACAATAATGACCAGCTTCATCAATCAGCATCTCTGATCTGAAGACTCACAGCTGAGTCTGATTGTCAGGTGGAAATCTCAATTGTACCATCCAAACACCTTCTCTCCTACCAGTCTTCAGGTGATTTATGACTTTTGTTTTAAACAGGAGGAAGATATGGTTGCCATAGAGCAGCAGAAATGTGCATAGATGCATGCTGCATGTAAACGAATTTTCAGTACATAATTTGCTGTACACTGGGTAATGACTTAAGGAAGCAGATTACCATCAACACCCCAATCGACAAATGTGTACCAAGCAGAGACAGAAACGTTTTAAATTCTAATCAGTGACGAGGTATTCATTATATCTAAAATGCTCATTGTTGACAATAAGTTATGAAAATCCACAAACAACCCAATCTAGATGGATTGACCTTCACGGCTGTATACATTGGGAGACATGAAGAAAATTGCTGGAATATGAGTCAACTGGACGGGCATTGTAGAACGGAAAGAGCTTAACTTCTCGTGATAATAGTAGGGTGAGGGGAACATTCCCACCAATGTAACTGTCCATTTCCAAGCCCACTGTACCTCGGTACATGTGACAATAAACTAAACTAAACTAAAGTAACTAATTCTAAATTCAGACCTGGTTCAACGGCTCCTCCAACATATAACCTGATGTACTGGTTCACCTATGGAACTGGATCAGGATGGACTATTGGAAGTGTCTTATGCCATTGACCTAGACTATTTCTATTTGGTATTTGTGCTTGAAAAAATAGCTATTCACTATAAATTGATGTGAGTGATTATGTACAGAGCATTTCAAACATGTAGGGAATGATCAACCAGATTCCAAGGATTAATCTGTGTAAAATTATTGTGTAAGACTCTTAAACCACTCCACTGATGGATTTCAATAAAATTTCTGTCATGGAATTAGTCGAACCATTGATAAAGCTGGAGATGGGATCATGATGGGTTTTCCACACGACCTTCTTGACAGGGGGTATGGGGAAAAGGCAGGAACGGGGTACTGATTGAGAATGATCAGCCATGATCACATTGAATGGCGGTGCTGGCTTGAAGGGCCGAATGGCCTCCTCCTGCACCTATTGTCTATTGTCTATTCTATTGTCTATTGCCATTGATTGAATTTTCTCCTCCCCTTTCTGTTTTATTCCAATTCTTTTTCTTGAATGTTGGAAATTCTAATCCTATATTCAGATTACCTAAATCTCTCAAGGTTGTGGCTTACATGTTTAAAATGCTCGGCACTTAACGCTTCACTTTGCACAAGTCCTTGGAGGTTCAGATAACTCCAAATATTTATAAAAAGGTGTCCCCAATCCCATTGCTAAATAAATGTTGCATTTGAAAGCAATGTCCCAGTTGTATTTTGAGCTGTAATTTTCCCTTTAAAGGTCCAGTCCAGTAAACAAACAGAAATATTTATTTCTTATCAGTCACAGAATGGTGGTACATGGATGTCATTTTTTATTTAAAGGTCCAGTCCTGTAAAGAAAATAAATATCTATTTCTTATCAGTTATAGCATGGTGATGCTTGGATTTAATTTTCCATTTTAAAGATTAATTCCAGTAAAAAAATAAAAATATTTATTTTGTATCATTATAGCACATTTATGCTTGGAACTGCCTGGCAAAGAATACTTTGACAGGGGGGTGTTAATGTGCATTTGGGATAATTATGACCCATGCCCTTCAACTAGAAAGCAATGGTATGGGTTATTTGCTGGTTTTACACCAATTATACTTTTCACTAACATCAGTGCAGCATTGGGTGAAGTATATAAACAGAGGGCCATACACCTCCGGTTACCCACCCTGTAAATCAGCTTTAAAGTAAGTGTCCTTGTCTCTGACCCCAGGTCTACAGCAATGTTCACTGTAATCCACATCATCTTCAGCCTGCCTTCACACCATGCATGCAGGATTAATGCAAAATCAAAATCCTGAACAATCTGCATGGACAACTTTTATTTTTGGTCATTATCTTTGGGAATGTTCCTTACTCCAATGTCAGTTTTGTGCCTGGTCTCCCGACAGTGAAAAATGTGGTTGAAGTAAAATCAACTGTGCTAGTCCCAACAATGATGAATATCTGAGAGACTCACTACCAGTTATGTTTATTTTGAGCCGTATACTGGTTTGAAAGGGAGTGGATGTCTGAATGCAAAGCTTGGTCAATTATAATAAATCATAAAGTCAATCACAAAGTGCTGGAGTAACTCAGCGGGTCAAGCAGCATCTCTGGACAAAAAGGACCCGAAACATCACTTGTCCATTTTTCTCCAGAGATGCTGTCTGACCTGCTGAGTTACCCCAGTACTTTGTGTCCATCTTTGGTCTAAACCAGCATCTGCTGTTCTTTGTTTCTATATGGTCAACTATGCATTTGTTTGTATTGCATGGAATTCAAATCAGCAGTGCGTTGATGGACCCCACTGATGTATATCAGCATTGATTTTCCACACGAGCCCTCTCCTGCCCTCTTTCTCCTGCCCTTTCAGGGTATTTTTCTCATTCATGTAACCATCAAGATTTCCTTGAAATGTGCACCCCTTTATCTGCTTGTACTACACCTTGTGATCACCCACTTCATAACCCAAAGTAGTTTCTGTTTCAAGTTTTCACATATTTCCCTACGACACAGATGGAGGCCATTTGGCCCATTTCTCTTCCAGCAGGTCCTATTCTATTGATCCCATTCATCCTAATCATTTGCCTTTAATTATTCATTAGCACATCCCATTCAACCATTCACAACTGCCCCCTTTCCTTTTGTCAGTGTGGGCAAGTTGGGCCAAAGGACCTGTTTCCACACTGTAAGACTCTATGATTATATGTGTGTGTATGCATGTTTACATATATATATTACAAAACATATATATATGCCAATCTTTACATGCAGATGTATGTGCGTACACTTGTAGAGTGTTTGCGTGTGTATGTGTGTATGCCTACCTGTGCTTTTTGTGTGTGTGTTTGTGTGTGTGTATCTGTGTGTGTATCTGTGTGTGTGTGTGTGTGTGTATCTGTGTGTGTGTGTGTGTGTGCGTGTGTGTGCGTGTGTGTGTGTGCGTGTGTGTGTGTGTGTGTGTGTGTGTGTGTGTGTGTGTGTGTGCGTGCGTGTGTGTGTGTCTGCATGGGTATAGATATTTGTCTGCGTGCTTGTGCAATAACCATAAATAGAGATCTCTCGTCGTGGATTGTTGTGACTATGGAGTTGATTGTTGTGCAATCTTAACAGTTGAATTGCTGCTGAGAGCTGCTAACTTTATTCTGTATGAGTGTCCCTGGGAAATCAAATGCCATTTGCTTCCTTGCTGTTTATTTGCATGTGATTTATCTGGAATACTTAATAATTGTTCATTTAAAATCTGTTTATTTAACAAAAACAATTAAAAAAAATATCAAAGTATCAAAAAAACATTTGTTGGGCCAAATTATTTCAAATGTAAAAGGATCACTTTAGGGGAAATAAGATTTTATTTTATTTCAGGGTCATTCAGAACACAACATCAGCGATCCTGCAACAGACCAGCGGCAAACTTGGGAAAACATTCCCCGATCCCAAGGAAATGATTCCTACCAGCATCTCTCTCCCCCTCCTTTATGATTCTCCAGTTTTGTGAACAAACGAGCTTCAGACGACCTGCTTTACCTTGTCATCCTTGATTTCTTGACAATTATTGCCGTATTACATTCAAACAATAAAGCTGACACTCCCCGACTTGCACTATTGTCGACTTATGCCAACATGCAACTTGCATACACAATTCTGGCTATTTGCAATTTCCGCAACACCGTACGACCACTCAAGTTTACATCAGAAACAAGCCGACAATGGCAGCGCTGCTTACCCAGAATGCCGCGTGCTGCAGAAAGTGCCCCAGAGGTGAGGTGGAACTCAAGCTGGCAATACTTGCCCTGAATTCAGCACGTCTTGGATGTAGCCAGATGTATCCAGGCGTCATGGGTTATGGGAAGAAGGCAGGGTAATGGGGTTAGGAGGGAGAGATAGATCAACCATGATTGAATGGCGGACTAGACTTGATGGGCCGAATGGCCTTATTCTGCTCCTGTCACTTATGATGTTATGATCTTATGATGACACTGAGACACTTAAACCCGCAGGGGCGGATACAAAATGCTGAAGTAACTCAACAGGTGGGGCAGCATAACTGGAGGGCGGCACGGTGGCGCAACGGTAGAGTTGCTGCCTTACAGCGAATGCAGCGCTGTCAGAGACTCAGGTTCGATCCTGACCACGGGTGCCATCTGTACGGAGTTTGTACGTTCTCCCCATGACCTGCATGGGCTTTCTCCGAGATCTTCGGTTTCCTCCCACACTCCAAAGACGTACAGGTATGTAGGTTAATTGACTGGGTAAATGTAAAAATTATCCCTAGTGTGTGTAGGATAGTGTTAATGTGCGGGGATCGCTGGGCGGCGCAGACTCGGTGGGCCGAAGGGCCTTTTTCCGCGCTGTATCTCTAAATCTAAAATCTAGAACTTGGACAGGTGCCATTTCGGTACGAGACCTTTCTTCAGACTCCGTGGGTTATTTCAGGTTGGGGATGGGGATGGGGATGGTGATGGTGATTCCGACCTACGTAAAATCTGCCTTACGTGAGGATTCATGGAATGTAATCCTTTACGTAAGTCGGGGAGTGCCAATGAAATCAGAAAATAAAAGTTAGAGTTCTATAAACACATTTGTTGGTGCTTTCTACAATGCTTTCCTACCCAAGCTCATGTTATAAGCTTCACAAAGCAGGCAGCAAACGGGGTTACTGAATACTGTCTTCTAGTCAGAACATTATTGTCACTGCACCTCATGGAACTATAAAAAGTGACACAAAGCGCTGGAGTAACTCAATGGGTCAGGCAGCATCTCTCGAGCACATGGATAGCCAATGTTTCGGGTCGGGATCCTTCTTCAGACTACAGAAACCTACTTTAATTCCGTGAATTTGCTACTTCAATCATTAGCACTGAGATGAATTACAAAATATACCAGATAACCAATTTTCTGGAGTCAAGATGTTGAAAGAACATAATGCAAGTTATAGAAATATTGAATATGGAATAACCTTGTGAGTCATTCCGTTTTCAACGAGGCAGCATTTTAATAAAATATTTGCAAGCATTGTCTCAACTCCTTGACCATCCTGTTCTTTTCACAGGGCCCATTGTTTTTCTTTAAAAAAATTTTTTTTTTAACAAAGTTTATTTCTGATTTTTATTAATACAGCTTTGATAATTCAATGCATGAACACATTAATGCTGATAAGTATCCCCCCACCCACCAAAAACCCACCCGCAATACCATTCAATATACTAAACATTTAAAAATAAAAATAAATTAAAAACAAAAAAACCCCAGAGAGGAGGGAAGCAGAAAAATCGGAATGTTAAGACATATCAGGGACCATTCTAATATTTCAATTCCACTCCTAATTACATACACACATATCAAAGACGCTACCCAACCATAAAATTATCAGAGCCTAAAGCATCAATACAACTAAGAAAAGGTTGCCATATCAATGTAAACTTGTCAGCTGATTCCCTAACAGTATACCTAATCTTCTCCAATTTAATAAAATACAACATATCCTTAATCTACTGTGCAAATGTTGGAGGGTTACAATCTTTCCATCTGATCAAGATTTGTCGTCTGGCCACCATCGTGGCAAAAGACAAAAGATTTTGTTTATTATTATTTAATGCAAGATTTTGTGTTACCACACCGAATAAAGCAAGGGGGGCTGATGGTTCCAAAGATTCATTGGTAGTTTGGGAGAGCATATCAAATATTAATTGCCAAAAATTAGATAACTTAGGACAATCCCAAAACATGTGAATTAAAGTGGCTTGGTTCTGCCTGCAACGGTCACACGTGGAGTCTATATTGGGTGTAAATTGGGCTAGCTTAGCTTTGGTCCAGTGCAATCGGTGGAAAATCTTAAACTGCATAACAGTATGCTTCATGCATATCGAAGATGTGTATATACCCCCAATCATCTTTGACCAGATAAAGTCTGAAATTGTCATGCCCAGATCCCTTTCCCACTGCTCTTTTAGGGAGTTAAGACTTGTCATGTTTTCTTTTATTAGTAAAGAATAGATGTCACCTATTTTTCCCTTTCTGATTGATGTAATGTTATTAATTGAGTCTAGGAGTGTGTCTGAGGGCTGTGAAGGGAATTGAGTGATATTAGAAGATATGAAACTGCGAATTTGCATATACCTAAAGAAGTGTGACCTAGAGATATTGAATTTCTGAACAATCTGCACAAAAGATGCAAACAAACCATTTATAAACATGTCTTTAAATGAACAGACCCCATGATTGAGCCAAGCACTGAATGAAGCATCTGTCGAAGGTGGCAGAAATGCATGGTTCGTTACAATAGGAGCGAGTATTGAGAATTTACAGATATCAAAGGATTGTCTGAATTGCTTCCATATTTTTAAAGAATTAATAACAACTGGATTAGAAGTGTATTTGGTAATAGGCTCTGGATATGGCAGACCTGAACATAATAAGGCGGCTAATGAAGTGTTCTTACAAGAGTCTCTCTCTAGAATTAGCCAGTCAGGTACAGTGGTTAATACATTTCTTTCCATCCAATAAGAAATACTTTTAATATTTGCTGCCCAATAGTAGAACTGAAAGTTTGGCAGTCCAAGCCCTCCCTGCCGATGAGGTCTCTGTAGTATAGCTTTGCGTATACGTGGAATCTTTTAATTCCAAATAAAGGAAGAGAGCTTTCTATCCAGAGAAATGAAGAACATTTTAGTTAAAAAAACTGGTATACACTGAAACATATAAAGAAGCTTGGGCAATATGTTCATTTTTATAGTGTTAATCCTACCTGCCAAAGATAGAAGTAACAGATCCCAACGGTCAATATCCTCTTTAATAGAGGACAGGAGAGGGGGAAAGTTTGCTGAGAAAAGGTCTTTAAATTTATGTGTGACCCAGATACCGAGATATTTTATTTTGTCCATGCACACTTTAAACGGGACCATACGTATAAACAGGGATTCTCTTGCTGCCAGATTTAAGGGCATCAACTCACTTTTTTGTGTGTTAATTTTGTAGCCAGAGATTTTGCCAAATTTACTTAAGAGATTAAGAACTGCAGGAAAAGATAAGGAAGGAGCAGACAAATAAAGTAACATATCGTCTGCATATAGCGAAACTTTATGTTCCAACCCTGCCCTTGTAATACCTTTAATATCTTTATTGCTACGTAAGGCTATAGCCAACTGCTCAATTGTAATCGCAAAAAGGAGGGGGGACAGTGGACAACCCTGTCTTGTCCCTCGTGTCAGTGAGAAATAAGGTGATATATTATTATTAGTACGTACTGCCGCCATTGGCGAGCTATATAAAATTTTATATATCAATAAGGTGATATATTATTATTAGTACATACTGCCGCCATTGGCGAGCTATATAAAATTTTGATCCATGATTAAAAAATTGGTCCAAATCCAAATCTCTCAAGAGTATGAAATAGATAGTCCTACTCCACACGATCAAAAGCCTTTTCAGCATCTAGAGATATAACCACTTCCGGTCTGTCGGGTGGGGAAGGGCTATAAATTATGTTATACAGGCGCCTAATGTTGAAGGAGGATTGCCGACTTTTTATGAAGCCCGTCTGGTCTGGTGAGATTATTGTTGGAAGAACCTTTTCAAGACGGCGAGCGATCAGTTTTGCAAAAATTTTGCTGTCCACATTGAGCAAAGAGATAGGACGATAGGAGCCACATTCCCGTTGATTTTTGCCCTTTTTCAGAATAAGTGAAATGGTAGCTTGACGCAATGTTTCAGGCAGTGAACCAACTGACAAGGAGCCATTATACACAGATTTTAAAATGGGAGCCAATTGATTAGAAAATTTCTTAAAGAATTCTGTTGGATATCCGTCTGGTCCAGGGGATTTTCCACACTGCATACTCCTAATGGCTATCTCAATTTCTTCTGTTGAAAACAGAGACTCTAGCTCGGCTGCTGCCACAGGGTCTATGTGAGGGATCTCAACACTTTCAAAAAATGATTTAATTAATTGGTCGTTCTTCAGCGATTCAGATGAATACAAGTTACGGTAAAACCTCATAAAGCGTGAGTTGATGACAGAATGATCCATACAGATCATACCAGATTCATCCCGGATCTCAGGGATTGCCTGACTTGCTGCTTTTTGACGAAGTTGGTGTGCAAGGATCCACCCTGTTTTATCGCCATGCTCATAGTAAGTATAGCGGCACGGTAGCGCAGCGGTAGAGTTGCTGCTTTACAGCGAATGCAGCGCCGGAGACTCAGGTTCGATCCTGACTACGGGTTCTGCACTGTAAGGAGTTTGTACGTTCTCCCCGTGACCTGCGTGGGTTTTCTCCGAGATCTTCGGTTTCCTCCCACACTCCAAAGACGTACAGGTATGTAGGTTAATTGTCTGGGTAAATGTAAAAATAAATAAAAAATTGTCCCTAGTGGGTGTAGGATAGGGTTAATGTACGGGGATCACTGGGCGGCACAGACTTGGAGGGCCGAAAAGGCCTGTTTCCGGCTGTATATATATGATGATGATATGATGATGATATAGCGGGACCTAACCAAGAGGTTCTCCGCTTTTTGTGTGGTTAGTAGATCAAATTCTTTTTGGAGGAGTAGGCGTTCTTTAATGTCATCAGCTGATGGGGATGTTGCTAATCGTGAATCAAGGTTACAAATCTTATTCATCAATTCATTTGTACGGGCATTTCTGATTTTTCGTAACTGTGCGTTGTAAGAAATAATCTGACCTCTTAAGTATGCTTTAAGTGCTTCCCATACTGTTGATGTTGACATATTTGGTGTTTGATTAATTTCTAGAAAGAAATCTATCTGTAATGAGATAAAATCTGAAAATGTTTTATCTGAAAGTAAAAGTTTTTCTGAGTTAAATTTGCAGGAATATTGGATGCAGACCTACATCAGAGGCAGTTGGTAGAGTGATTGCTGCAGAGGATGATTGGGTTTGTTCAAGGATGTCATTCTTCACTGTCTGTATCTTCTGAAGTCACACAGAGAAAGAATAACAAAGAATATTTGGGCTACACAAAAACACGGCGAATAGCAGCAAAGCAAGATGGACAGGAAAGAATAAACATCTTGTGAGAACATGAGGCAATTTGCAGCAAAGCAATTAGAAATAGATAAACGGAATTACATAATAGAAATGAAAGGGGATAAGAATGAGCGTAAGGGAGAAACAATCTGTACTTTAGTCAGCCGGGTAACTGGAATATACAGAAACACCATTGCATGCAAAAGATCCAGTTCCTTTTCTTCAAGAATACTGCAAAAATTATTCAACTTCACCAAACCCAGAGAGTATCATTGTAGAAACAAGGAACTGTAGATGCTGGTTTATCAAGGAAAGACACAAAATGCTGGAGTAACTCAATGGGTCAGGCAGCATCCCTGAAGAAGGGTCTTGACCCAAAACTTCACCTATCTCTGATCTTTCTCCAGAAATGTTACCTGCTACAGCTGAGCAGTAATTTGTCTTTTCTCAGAAAATATCATTTCCTTTTTTCCCCCTCACTGGTAGCGTGATGAATATCAGATGATGTCTGCAGTCTTAGGTTTAGGTTTAATATTGTCATGTGTACAAAATACAGTGAAAAATGTTTGGTTGCATGTGTTCCCATCAAATGAGATACTGCTAGACAGTATATATTTAAAGCTTTTACATCTTTAATACTAATAACTGAGTATAACCTCTTTGAAAGGCCTATTAATTGCAGGTTGTCCTGGAAAATCATACAATACATAAGGCACATCAGGTGGTGCAAAAGACAAAATAAACAGCTGTAAGGAAAGTGCAGATACAAAAAAGTTCAAAGGCTGCAGCAAGGTAGACCGGAAGATTGGGTATTCATCCTTAGCTTATGAGCGGCTCATTCAAGAGTCTGATAACAGTGGGGACAAAGGTGTTCTTCAATCTGGTGCTGGCCTGTGCTTTTAAGCTTTTGTATTTTCTGCCCGATGGGAGAGGGGAGAAGAGAGAGTAAGGTACAACTTTGATCAGCAGGTTGTGGGTCGAGTTGAGGGTGAGACTGTTCAATGTGTGAGTGTTCCAACAGATGAATGAGCATGTCGAGGGAGGAGAATCAACTTGCTCAGGAGAAGTATAAGAAGATAACTGCAGATGCTGGTACAAATCGAAGGTATTTATTCACAAAATGCTGGAGTAACTCAGCAGGTCAGGCAGCATCTCGGGAGAGAAGGAATGGGTGACGTTTCGGGTCGAGACCTTTCTTCAGACTGATGTTATGTTCCCAAGTATGTTTGCTGATGAGAGCTGCCTATGTTATATTACTGATTAGGAATCTGAAACCTTGTGGGTTAAGGTTCTTTCAGGTAGGGGCTGGAGATCACACATCTTTCAGGATAGATACACCTAGTAGTCATTACTTGGCTGTGTGCTGACATTATATTCACACTATTACTGAAGACATCTAAAAATATGGCTAAAGTAATACATGGTTTGATTGCATTAGCAATTGCAAGCCCTTGCTTATTTGGAGTACATTGTCTTAAAAGTAATCCACGATATATATATATATATATATTTTTAGATTTTAGGTATACAGCGCGGAAACAGGCCCTTCGGCCCACCGAGTCCGCGCTGCCCAGCGATCCTTGCACATTAACACTATCCTACACACACTAGGGACAATTTTTACTTTTACCCAGTCAATTAACCTACATACCTGTACGTCTTTGGAGTGTGGGAGGAAACCGAAGACCTAGGAGAAAACCCACGCAGGTCACGGGGAGAACGTACAAACTCCGTACAGATGGCGCCCGTAGTCAGGATCGAACCTGAGTCTCCGGCGCTGCATTCGCTGTAAGGCAGCAACTCTACCACTGCACCACCGTGCCGCAGTTATGATGGGCTGAATGGCCTAATCCTGCTCCTGTAACTTATGAGTCTATGAAATGTAGGTTTCTGGGTTAATTGGCCTCTGTAAATTGGCCCTAGTGTGCAGGGAGTGGATGTGAAAGTGGGATGACATAGAACTAGTGTGAATGAGTCGGAGTGGGCTCGGTGGGCTGAAGGCCTTGTTTCCATGCTGTATCTTTCAGTCAATTCAATCACAATATCAAAGAATTAGAGATCAATGGATATTATTTCTTCCAGATAACAGGCTTTATGAACTCAGCTTCATCACTCCATATTAGTATCGGTCATACGAGGCATATTTAAAACATTTGACAGATTTAAAAGCTTTTGGCTGCAAACTTCAAGTGTTTAATTCGCAGAATTATCACAAAAGGAAGCAGTAATAATCAATTGCTAAAATTCGTCAATGTAGTAGCTGTGAACAAATTTGGGGCAAGAATTCAAAAATCAGAAATGCTTGTTCATTTTATTTGAATGAGTTGATTTCATTATGTTTTTATTCACAAAATGCTGGAGTAACTCAGCAGGTCAGACAGCATCTCGGGAGAGAAGGAATGGGTGACGTTCAGACTGAAGAAGGGTCTCGACCCGAAACGTCACCCATTCCTTCTCTCCCGAGATGCTGCCTGACCTGCTGAGTTACTCCAGCATTTTGTGAATAAATCGATTTGTACCAGCATCTGCAGTTATTTTCTTATATTATTCATTATGTTTTTGTTGCAATGAACTCATATAAGGTCCTTCTTGGAAGATGAAAAGCTGCAGCCCTCCCTCGCCATGCAGTTTTTCGACCACACCACTCAGAATATTCATACCATAAACTCAACGGTAACATTTGTTAATGCCAATCTGAGTTATGTATCATGTAGACACACAGTGCTGGAGTAACACAGCAGGTCAGGCAGCATCTCTGGAGAAGGGATACAGGTGAAGTTTTAGAAACATAGAAACATAGAAAATAGGTGCAGGAGTAGGCCATTCGGCCCTTCGAGCCTGCACCGCCATTCAATATGATCATGGCTGATCATCCAGCTCAGTAACCTGTACCTGCCTTCTCTCCATACCCCCTGATCCCTTTAGCCACAAGGGCCACATCTAACTCCCTCTTAAATATAGCCAATGAACTGGCATCAACTACCTTCTGTGGCAGAGAATTCCACAGACTCACCACTCTCTGTGTGAAGAAATATTTTGGGTCAGAACTCTTCTTCAAACCTATTCCTTATCTCCAGAGATGCTGCCTGACCTGTTCATAAGATCATAAGATCATAAGTGATAGGAGCAGAATTAAGCCATTCAGCCCATCAAGTCTACTCCGCCATTCAATCATGGATGATCCATCTCTCCCTCCTAACCCCATTCTGCTGCCTTCTCCCGACAACCTCTGACACCCATACTAATCAAGAATCTATCCATCTCTGCCTTAAAAATATCAACTGACTTTGCCTCCACAGCCTTCTGTGGCAAAGAATTCTAAAGATTCACCACTGTCTGACTAAAAAAAATTCCTCCTCGTCTCCTTCCTAAAAGAACATCCTTTAATTCTGAGGCAATGACCTCTAGTCCTAGACTCTCCCACGAGTGGAAACATCCTCTCCACATCCACTCTTTCCAAGCTTTTCATTATTCTGTACATTTCCATGAGATCCCCCCTCATTCTTTTAAACTCCAGCGAGTTCAGGCCCAGTGCCATCAAATGCTCATCATAAGTTAACCTACTCATTCCTGGGATCATTCTTGTAAACCTCCTCTGGACCCTCTCCAGAGCCAGCAAATCCTTCCTCAGATATGGTGCCCAAAATTGTTCACAATATCACAAATGCGGCCTGACCAGCACCTTATAGAGCCTCAGCATTACATCCCTGTTTTTGTATACAAGCCGTCTCGAAATAAATGTTAGCATTGCATTTGCTTTCCATACCACCGATTTGACTTGCAGATTAATTTTTTGTGAATCCTGCACCAGCACTCCCAAGTCCCTTTGCACCTCCAATTTCTCTCTCCATTTAGAAAATAATCAAAGCCTTTATTCCTACTATCAAAATGCATGACTTCACACTTTGCTACATTATATTCCATCTGCTACTTCTCTGCCCACTCTCCCAACCTATCCAAGTCCTTCTGCAGAGTCCCTGCTTTCTCTACACTACCTGCCCCTCCAGCTATTTTCGTAACATCCGTAAACTTGGCCACAAAGCCTTCAATCCCCTCGTCCAAATCATTAATATCCAACGTGAAGAACAGCGGCCCCAGCACCGAGCCCTGCGGAACTCCGCTAGTCCCTGGCAGCCAGCCAGTAAAAGCCCCCTTTATTGCCACTCTTTGCCTTCCGCCATCCAACCAACCTGATATCCGTTGAGTTGCTCCAGCATTTTGTGTCCATCTTCAGTATAAACTAGCATCTGCAGTTCCTTCCTACACATTCTGTATATCATGTGTTGTCTTTATAAGAGCAAAGTCAGGAACTAGTGGAAAATGTAACTTCTCAAATCAGCAGATTTCAGAAAGCCAGAACTGATGAACACTCACCTCAAAGGTAAGTCTGACGTCAGAATCTGGGAGGATAATATGTTTGAACTTAAACTCATATAAAGCTTGACTGCACACATACTAATTTTGTGTTTCAGGGTTCATGTCCACTGGTTTAATGTTACTTCAGCTTTCAATGCCACATTCTAACCTCACTATGTGGTCCAGTCCCACATTATGTTCTCTCTGACCCCCAGTCTCCTCTCACCTTACAACAATCAAACTGCACATTCTTTTCCACCCTTTATGCTATATATTTCCATTCTCTGAAGGCTCACCTTGAGTTAGAAACATAGACGCATAGAAAAATAGGTGCAGGAGTAGGCCATTCGGACTTTTTCGAGCCAGCACCGCCATTCAATATGATCATGGGTGATCATCTAAAATCAGTACCCCGTTCCTGCTTATTCCCCATATCCCTTGAATCCTTTAGCCCAAAGAGCTAAATCTAACTATGTGGACCAGTTCTGGTCACCCCATTACAGGTACGAGGTGGGGGCTTTATCAGGATGCCGTCTGGATTAGAGGGTTTCAGCTACAGGGTGAAGCTGCGTAGACCTGGATTGTTTTCTTGAGAATGTCAGAGGTTGAGGGAAGACTTGATAGAAGTCAGGCGGCATCTCTGAAGAAAATAAATATGTGACGTTTTGGGTCTGGACTCTTCTTCAGTCTGGAGAAGGGTCTCCACCTGAAATGTCACCTATTCCTTTTCTCCAGAGATGCTGCCTGACCCGCTGTGTAAGGGGTGGAGTTGAGTGTAGAAAATGTGAGGGGAATGAAAGTTAATGATGAATGAGATTACTGTGTGAGCCAGCACAGACTCGTTTTGGCCAAAATGGCCTGTTTCTATGTCATTTGGAACTATTGATTATTACCATGCAGCAGTAACACTAACTGAGCCATGTTTCTTGGGAACTGAGAGTGCATTATGTCACTCCATATTATTAGCCCCTGCCTTGAAACTAACACGCAATGAATCTGATATTCCGTACAGACAATCAGCTTACGGTGTAAACCAAAGACTGATGGAAATATTAGTCAGTCTATTACAGTTCAATCCTGCCACCCAGAGGTTTAATAAAGAACATCAATACAGGCATCTTTCATTCTAAGAAAGGCACAAAGTGCTGGAGTAACTCAGCAGGTCGGGCAGCATCTCTGGAGAACATGGATAGGCAACATCTCGGGTCAGAACCCTTCTTCAGACTGATGGTGGGAGGGGAAGAAAGGCAGAAGAGAGGCCCCTTCATGCTCTCTTCACTCTCTTTCCTACTATCAGTCCGCCTGTCTTCCAGCTTACTTCCCCCCCCCCCCACAATCAGTCTGTAGAAGAGTCTTGACTCAAAACCTCACCCCCCCATGTTCTCCAGAGATGCTGCCTTACCTGCTGAGTTACTCCAGCACCTTGTGTGCTTTTTTTGTTGTAAATCTTCATCTGCATATCCTTGCTTTTACATTTTATTCTGGACTCCGTGTACCAGGGTAAAGTGATCTTACAATGGTTAAGTTTATGAGATAATTAGATCATAAGAGATCGGAGCAGAATTAGGCCATTCGGCCCATCAAGTCTACTCTGCCATTCAATCATGGCTGATCTATCTCTCCCTCCTAACCCCATTCCCCTGCCTTCTCCCCATAACCTCTGACACCCGTACTAATCATAGAAACATAGAAACATTGAAAATAGGTGCAGGAGTAGGCCATTCGGCCCTTCGAGCCTGCACCGCCATTCAATATGATCATGGCTGATCATCCAGCTCAGTAGCCTGTACCTGCCTTCTCTCCATACCCCCTGATCCCTTTAGCAAAAAGGGCCACATCTAACTCCCTCTTAAATATAGCCAATGAACTGGCCTCAACTACCTTCTGTGGCAGAGAATTCCACAGACTCACCACTCTCTGTGTGAAGAAATGTTTTCACATCTCGGTCCTAAAAGACTTCCCCCTTATCCTTAAGCTGTGACCCCTGGTTCTGGACTCCCCCAACATCGGGAACAATCTTCCCGCATCTAGCCTCTCCAACCCCTTAAGAATTTTATATGTTTCTATAAGATCCCCCCTCAGTCTTCTAAAATCCAGCGAGTACAAGCCCAGTCTATCCAGTCTTTCCTCATATGCAAGTCCCGCCATCCCAGGGATTAATCTGGTGAACCTTCTCTGTACTCCCTCTAAGGCAAGAACGTCTTTCCTCAGGTTAGGAGACCAAAACTGCACACAATACTCCAGGTGCGGTCTCACCAAGGCCCTGTACAACTGCAGCAGAACCTCCCTGCTCCTAAACTCAAATCCTCTTGCTATGAATGCCAACATACCATTCGCTTTCTTCACTGCCTGCTGCACCTGCATGCTTGCTTTCAATGACTGGTGCACCATGACACCCAGGTCACGTTGCATCTCCCCTTCTCCCAATCGGTCACCATTCAGGTAATACTCTGCTTTCCTGTTCTTGCCGCCAAAGTGGATAACCTCACATTTATCAACATTATATTGCATCTGCCATGCATTTGCCCACTCGCCTAATCTATCCAAGTCACTCTGCAGCCTCCTAGCATCCTCCTCGCAGCTAACACTGCCACCCAGCTTCGTGTCATCCGCAAACTTAGAGATGTTGCGTTCAATTCCCTCGTCCAAATCATTAATATACACTGTAAATAACTGGGGTCCCAGCACTGAGCCTTGCGGTACCCCACTAGTCACTGCCTGCCATTCCGAAAAGGACCCGTTTATTCCTACTCTTTGCTTCCTGTCCGCCAACCAATTTTCTATCCACCTCAAAACTGAACCCTCAATACCGTGTGCTTTAAGTTTGTACACCAATCTCCTATGTGGGACCTTGTCGAAGGCCTTCTGAAAGTCCAGATATAACACATCGACTGGTTCTCCCTTATCCACTCTACTAGTTACATCAAGAATCTATCTATCTCTGCCTTAAAAATATCCAGACTTTGCCTCCACAGCCTTCTGTGGCAAAGAATTCCACAGATTCACCACTTCTGACTAAAGAAATCCCTCCTCGTCTCCTTCCTAAAAGACCATCCTTTATCACTGATAAAGGCATATCCAATTTAAGAAATTGCCTAACAATAATTTAAAAGTAAGAGTTTAACTTTCCAATGATGCTGAATATTTTATTAATAATTAAATTTGATGGAGTTTTCAAAAAGCAAAAACAGAACTATACAGGAGATTTTAACCAATGATAATCATAAGGAGAAAGGAATAATTAGTTTGAAAACAGGAGCATCATCAATGATAAGTTCAATGTGAAAGGAACTAACGTTAAAAATGGGTTGAAGTGTTTGCCAGTGTCTGTAGAACATTTAATGATAGAAGCTTTAGCAAAGAGCAAATTACTGGAGATACACAATGGTTGAGCTGTAATTGTGAAGGGGAAGGAATTGTCGATATTTTGGGTCAAGACTCTGCATCAGGACTGTACAGTGAGTGTGGCACAGTGGTGCAGTGGTAGTGCCAGGGACCCGGGTTCGATCCTGACCAGGGTTGCTGTCTGTCCGGTGTTTGTACGTTCTCCCTGTGACTGCATGGGTTGACTCCCGGTGCACCGGTTTCCTCCCACATTCCAAAGACGTTCAGGTATGTAGGTGAGATAAGAAAATAACTGCAGATGCTGGTACAAATCGATTTATTCACAAAATGTTGGAGTAACTCAGCAAGTCAGGCAGCATCTCGGGAGAGAAGGAATGGGTGACGTTTCGGGTCGAGAAGTCTGAAGAAGAGTCTCGACCCGAAACGTCACCCATTCCTTCTCTCCCGAGATGCTGCCTGACCTGCTGAGTTACTCCAGCATTTTGTGAATAAACAGGTATGTAGGTGAGTTGGCTTCTGTAAATTCTCCCTGGTGTATCGGATAAACTACTGTAAGGGGAGATCGGCGTGGACTCAGTGGGTGGAAGAGCCTGTTTCCACGCTGTATTTCTTAAATAAAAACAAAAGGTTTGTAGGTTAATTGGCTTCGGTAAAATCGTTAAATTGTCCCTAGTGTGTAGGATAGTGTCAGTATATGGTGATCACTGGTGTGCACAGACTCGATGGGCCAAAGGGCCTGTTTCCGCACTGTATCTCTAAAGTCTGTGGTCTCAAGACTGAGGATGGGGCAGTAAGGTAGTCAGGATAAAGAGGAGAGAGTGAAGGGTGATGTCGGAGCTGGTAGGTGCTGGGTGGACTGAGGAGGGGTGGGGAATGATGAACATTGGGAGCCTGGTGGGGAAGAGTGGAATGGCGGAGCCAGGAGACGGAGGCAGGTGACCGATAGATGGAAGCAGGCAAGGGGAGGAAAAGGAAAATAAAGTGTGGCAGATTGAGCCAGGAGGAGGAGGGGTGAAGGTCGAGGCAGAATGTCGAGGGCGATGAATGGGGTCACAAAAACCACACGTGCTGGAGCAAATAGCAAAGTGCTGGAGGAACGCAGCAGGCCAGGCATCATGTGTGGAGTGAAATGGACAGTTAACATTTTGGAGAGACACAAAATGCTGGAGTAATTCAGCATCTCAGGAGGTAAGGAATAGCTGAAGTTTCCAGTTGGAATCCTTCTTCACCCAGAGTAGGCAGTACAGTAATGTTGCTTTTCAGTCTGAAGAAGGGTTCTTTATCTCCTGAGATGCTGCCTGACCCGCTGAGCTAATCCAACATTTTGTGTCTATCTTTGGTAGAAACTAACATCTGCAGTCCCTTCCTACACAGTTAGCATTGTGGGTTGGGACCCTTCTTTAGACCATCCAAGGCATTGTCCATCCATTTCCCTTTTCCCTCCACAGATGCTACCTGGCCCGTTGAGTTCCTCCACCACTTTGCTTTTTGCTCAAGATTTCAGCATCTGCAGTCAATTCTGTCTACGGGTTGGAATTTGAGAGGTAAGGTAATTGAGGGAGAGGTGAAGGCTGATGAAACCAGGTGGAGGAGGGGCGTGAGGTACGAGTGTTGTGGGTAGTGGGATTATGGAACCAGGAGGGGGGAGGGGACAACAATTTGTGAGGGTGGTCTGGGAGAGTATGGGGAAGAGAACAACAATGGTAGGATCAAGTGTGGATCAAAAGGGGAGAGAAAGGGGAGCACAGGAGGCGAGGATGACCTGGAATTGGAAAATTCAATGTTCATTCATTGGGTTGGGGACCATCCAGGTGGATTACGAGGTGTTGTTTTTATAGTTTGCCTGTGGTCTCTGGCAGTGAAGAAGGCCGAGGATGGACGGGGTGGGTGTGGAAATGGGAAGGGTAGTTGAAGTAGTTTTCAATCATTTTGGATCATTGAATGGCAATTTAGGACAAGATCTCTGCAAACTAGATATCATCAGCAAGAAGCTTTCCTATTGTCTGAAGAAGGATTCCAACCCGAAATGTCACCTATCATGTTCTCCAGAGATGCTGCCTGACCCGCTGAGTTACTCCAGCACTTTGTGCATTTTGGTGGAACCAGATTCAGTTGCAGTTACAGTTGCTTGTTTCTAGCTTCCCCATAGTGGTGGCAATACTGAGACTGAATGATCAGGGCAGAGAATTAAACACAGCAAATCGAGTGAGAAAGGAGTGGTAGTGCAGTTACATTTTGTAGATCTGACACATTAGCAAAAGGGGTCCAATGGTCAGGGTCCAATATTCAGTGAGGAGGACAGGGGTCATGAGACTGAACATAAAATAATACCGGTCGTTGCCAATAAAACTTCCACAAAGGATAAAACTCAGCATTGTCCTCTGATTTAAGATATTGAGGTGGCACAGCGGTAGAGTTGCTGCCTTACAGCGAATGCAGCGCTGGAGACCCGGGTTCGACCCCGACTACGGGCGCCATCTGTACTGAGGTAAATAGTTTGTACTATCGAAACATTCCACAAATATTTTACTGAGGTAAATAGTTTTCTCTTTGATCGCCATGGAGCCACACAAAGGAATCTAAAGATAAGTTAGATTCCTGCTGTGTTGCTGCCTCAGTCCTCCTTTTCAATGTTGAATGAGTGATCATTGTGATTTATACATTGAAGTAACTCTGATCTGCCAGGATTAATAATGCAGGGATGAGGGAATTGGGAGGCCCTTTGGGTTTGACCTCAGTTGTAACTTCTGTAGTTTCCAGTGGGTTAGAGGTTTTCTGTTTGTTAATGACAAATGTTCTAAACCAAATCATTTGGGAGATGTACTGCAATTTCTGATGGATTCAAAGCTTGAGGATATTTGATTATAAAAGCAGTTATCTTATATTTTATGCATCATCCACCTGGTGAAGAGACAACAGTGCTTTGAGGGTTCACAGAGGACGAATACAGACAGCTCCATGAACAGCAATCACACAGGATGCATGCCTCAGAGATGGAAGCCATGTTATCTGTGTTGGCCTACAGACAGAAAAACAGGTGGACACACATGCACGTACCTGCGTACCCGAACACACACCTGGCCATTGACCCAGGCAAAACTGAAGATGCTTGCAAACATCCTGGAATGAATAGCCCGCATGATATACACTTTGTCCATTGCACTCAAAATACACTTCCTCCACCACAGTTATCAGCAACTGAACCATCCGACCAAAGACTAGAGGACAGCCCTGAGCTACCATCTATCTCACACCTTGTACCTTTACATTGCACGAGGGCGGTGTTTACTATTGCTAGTGGAATCTTTAACATCAACCGAAGTTGGCAGATGAGTAAACAGTGGAGCCTCTCATTTGAGGTGCAGCCTCACTGATAAAGCAACGTCCTCTCAACGCTCCACTGGCACATAACAGTATAACAGTATAACAGTATAACAACACTTTATTGTCACTCGGCACAAACACCGAGCGAAATTTCAGCAGTCACAAGACACAAGACACAACAAAAAAGAAAAGAACACAGGACACCCGACCCCAACACAAACATCCATCACAGTGACTCCAAACACCCCCTCACTTTGATGGAGGCAACAAAACTTCCCCTCTCTTCCCCCCCGCACCCACGGACAGGCAGCTCGACCCCTACCGAGGCAACCTTCGATGAGCGTTAATACCTTGGACGTGAGAGTGCTACTAATTGACTCATTTATAGGAAGCCATTATGAATAATGAATTCAGAAAAAAACCAATTTATAGCCCATGTGATTGAATAGACTGCCCTTAATTTGAATGTAAAATACATGTGGAGCATGAATTTTGATTAAATGCTCCGTCTTCAAAAATCAATGAAAGGTGAACTCCATTGAGACTTTTGCTGAAACTCTGCACAGTTCTTCATTTAGACTGGTTTTCAAATTAACAATAAAGCAAACTGATGAAGGCCAAACTAAATTTCAGAAGTGGACAGTATCAGTGTGCAATAAACATCATAATGTGCAAATATCAAGGTACATTATAGAAGTCAATAGACAATAGACAATAGACAATAGGTGCAGGAGTAGGCCATGCGGCCCTTCGAGCCAGCACCACCATTCAATGTGATCATGGCTGATCATTCTCAATCAGTACCCCGTTCCTGCCTTCTCCCCATATCCCCTGACTCCGCTATCCTCAAGAGCTCTATCTAGCTCTCTCTTGAATGCATTCAGAGAATTGGCCTCCACTGCCTTCTGAGACAGCGAATTCCAGTGTAAAATGCAGATCAGCCATGATTGACATACGGGATTTTTGCCTATTGAGAACACAGTTATAGTTCTTCATTATTTTTTCCAAGCCAAACACACTGCTCTGCTACAAAATGCTCCTCGAAAGACATATTTTGCGAAAGATTGTGAATTGGCACATCTACGCTATTTTGCTTTAAACTTAGTTTGCAGCAGACTGCTGAGAAATGCCTTTGAGCACGTCCACCAGGCAATTGTACGCACAAAATGTCCTGCAGGAGAGGAACACAATGTATTCTGTGCCATGGTTTCCCAAGCAGATTGTCAAAAATATTTGGCAAAATATTCTCCCTGCAGACCAGGTGCCTGGGTTTTCTCCGAGTTCTCTGGTTCCCTCCCACACTCCAAAGACATACAGGTTTGGAGGCTAATTGGCTTGGTATAATTGTAATTGTCCCAGGTATGTGGAGGACAGTGTAAATGTGCGGGTATCGCAGGTCGGTGCGTACTCGGTGGGCAGAAGGGCCTGTTTCGGCGCTGTATCTCTCAACTAAACTAAAGAAGAAGGGTCTTGACCCAAAACATCACCTATTCCATTTCTCCCGAAGTGCTGCCTGACCCGCTGAGTTACTCCAGCATTTTGTGTCTATCTTCATCTTTCACTGTTGTGATGATGTAAATTATAGATCAGCATTAACATTATTTCAGTTCTAAGTCTGAGTGAGTAACTTTACCACAACCCCCACCCCCCACCCCTACTTTCAGTCTGAAGAAGGGTTCCTGACCCATAACATCACCTATCCATTTTCTCCAGAGTTGCTGCCTGACCCGCTGAGTTACTCCAGCACTGTACGTCTATTATTAGAGGATGCACGTCCACTCTACGTGAGTTCACATGATGCCAACATTAGCACAAACCCCATTAATGCAGGCATCATTAACATGTTTTTTTGAGTTTCACAGGCAACATCTGACTGTTAAATTCAGGTACGTTATCATTATTGAGAAACATCAGTACCTTGAATGTGCTATCATACTGGGAGTGGAGAGATGTGGAATATGCACAGCAGATCAGAGTTTGGTCTTGGTATCATGTTTGGCACAAACATCGTGGGCTGAAGGGCCTGTTCCTGTGCTGTTGTGTTCTCTGTTCTATGTTCTATGTTCTATGTTTTAAATCAAACAAATCACCTTGAACTTGTCCAATGGACAGCAGCAAGTCATTGATGAGGACATGGGTCACTTGTAGATTCTACCGGGGGCCTTCATGTGATGTGGCCCGCAAACCCACGGAACCCAGACCTTGTCCGGAGAGGGAAGGCCAGAGAGCCCGGCCCCTGCTCGCCCCGTGGACCGGGAATCGGAGAGGAGGGTGGAGGGAGGCTGCGGCGGATGCTGGACAAATGGAGAACCGGGGGGGGTCTTACCTTCTGTGCCCTTGAGGTCGGCTGTGGGAGCCCCCCCCAGAGAACAAGGGCTGAAGATGGCCAAGTGTGGAGAGGGACAACGGTTTGTGGGACGATTGGATGGAGGCGATGGCTGCAAGGAGCCTTTGTGGCCAGCTTTAGCTGGGACAGCAACATGGAACCAAAATGGCGCCCCTTGCATATGGACTCCATCTGCTGTCCTGTACATTCTGTACTAACCAGAGTATTGTGCTTATGCATGGGGATAATCTTGCTAATCTGCATGCAAAAAATATATATTTCACTGCACCAGGTACACATGACAATAACAAAACCATTGAACCATTGAACCTTTGGATCCTGTGCCCCATTCTGAGGTGCTTCAACATATCGAAGGGAGTCAACATGGGAGAGCTAAAATATTCAATGAACTGGCCTTGTTAATGCTCGGAAGATTTTAAATCAAAATTAAAAGTCTTCAATTTCAAAGAGAAGAATTCTACATGGTAGGTAATTGGATTGATATTTGAAAATAGTTTCACCAGCAATTGAACATCATATGCGGCATTTTTGTATCCCAGACAGAATTACAGAAACATCTCACCACGTGACCCCAGAGAGGTTCTTTTCCCAGGGGGAACAAAAAATCGACCTTCACATCATAATTGTTACCCTGTGCGTTGACCTGAAATAAAACTGTCATGATTGTATCGAGCCAAGTTTGATTTACTGTAACCTGGTGTTTCCAGAAGAGCAGACACATCTTGTGAATGATTACTTAGCTTTTACTCATTAGATATTCTCACCTCAAATCTTTTTTTTTTTCCGTTAAATTTCATTTATTTCACCTGCTGTTTCTCTTCCTTTGTCCTTTGCGGCTTCTCAGAACTGAATTCCATGATTTATTGCAGATGGTCACGTCAACCCACTTACAAATTTATTACAGTTAAATCAATTCTGATTTGATTGATTGAAAGTGTCCCGGGGCGGGAGTGTCGCGGGCAGCTGTGCGCGTGGAGGGAGTGTCATGGGGAGCCGCTCGGGCACGATCCACCCGCCGAACAACCGCGCCGCAGACGACCAAAACGACGACGGAAGACCGGAATGTGCCCCAGTAAGCCCGACTCACCCCACAGGCCTCTCAGGAGACTGCAGTGAAGCCGGGTGGCGAGGCCTGTCTCGAAGGAGCCTCAGTGGTGGCGGCGATGGGAGTCTCGGCGGCAGTGGGGCAACGTGGGCCTTGGCGGCAACGGGAGCCACTGTGGCGGTGGGGCCTTGCAGTAGATGAGCGTGAGGGGGGGAAGGGAAGACAATGGGGACCCAGCGTGGGAGGACCGCTGTGAGGGACGGTGGGAGAACAAAAGGGGGACACAGTGTGGGGGGGCACTCTACTTTAGAATCCTCTATCCAGGGGATAAGTCTGTGTTTGTTTGTTTGTTTGTTCATTTTGTTCCGGTGAAAGCGCTGTGCACACGGCAGCCAGACAACAGTCGCTTGTCTTTTTCCTTTTGGTTTCTCTTATAGCTTCAAGTTTTTATGTGCCTTGTGTGTTGTGACTGTTAGCAGACCAATTTCCCTCCGGGGATGAATAAAGTTCATCGTATCGTATCGTAATTCCACTTTCTAGTCCGACTGAAGTCAGCTAACATGATTATTTATTTTAGGGGATGCCACTCACATTATTCCTCACTTCTCCAGGAAGTGGCACATTCATCACTCTGACCCACTAACGACATGATACTAATTGTGACGTGAAATGTATTCAATAAAGATAAAATATTGCAACAGCGATAACGAAATGAGACTGTTCTTTATGTGTCACCTGGAGCAAGCAACCTTTATAACAAGTTGACACAATTTCCAGCGTGTAGGAAAGAACTGCAGATGCTGGTTTAAATCGAAGATAGACACAAAATGCTGGAGTAACTCAGCGGGTCAGGCAGCATCTCTGGAGAGAAGGAATAGGTGATGTTACGGGTCTGAAGAAGGGTCTCGACCTGAAACGTCACAGCACCTTTTTAAGTTATTACTAATTGTTGATGCTCTTTGAGAAAAGGGTGTTTTATTGAATGCATCCCTTTCCTCTTTGATGACACACAGGGTGAATGTACCTCGTTTTAAATGAGACTTGCATAATCAATGGAATCGCTCAACTATTTCCATTACATTCTTTCAGAAGGGGCAAGGCAGCACAGTTTGAATACAAGATTTTATTGATGAGGAGAGGCTTATTTCAAAAATAGATTTGTGCATTAAGACTGAGTAAATATTGTAGCAATGGATGATTCTGTTTCATTTGGTGCATTTACAACAAGGCCAAAAATCCAAGGATTTATCACGATTGAAGATCTTTCACATTAGGAATAATATTTGATTTAATAATAGATATAGAGATCCAGCATAGAAACAGACCCTTTGACGCACCGAGTTCACACAGACCATTAACCAACCATTTACACTAATCCTTCACTAATCTAATCCAATTTTAATCCCGCCATATTGGTGTTGAATCCTTTCTCCCCACCCCTTCCC
Organism: Rhinoraja longicauda; assembly: GCF_053455715.1. Taxonomy (NCBI): domain Eukaryota; kingdom Metazoa; phylum Chordata; class Chondrichthyes; order Rajiformes; family Arhynchobatidae; genus Rhinoraja; species Rhinoraja longicauda. The sequence continues at coordinate 20,666,189 of NC_135984.1, read as the reverse complement.
CTAGCATTTCTCACCGATTTAGTCAATTTACAGAGGACAGTTAACCTTCCAACCCAGTAGTTTTTGGGATGTGAGAGGAAACGGGCGCACCCAGAGGAAAACCAAGTGGTCACAGCGAGAATGTGAAAGCTCTACATCAACAAGGTCAAGATGGAACCTGGTTCTCTGGTGTTGAGAGGCAGCAGCTCTACAAGCTGTACCACTGTGCTGCTAATGATTAAAAAATCAACCTTTCCCCACCAGCCTGAGCTCTTTTTTTGTCTTTTGGACAGAGTCCTTTTGGGTTCCAGGATCAGCCAAAAACTCAGTGGAGTGTGGGTTGCTCCAAAACCAGGCTACTCACTGGATACAAAGGCCAGCAGATCACAGCTCCCAGTGGCACACCAGTGAACCTCTACACAAGCGAGAAGGTGGTTAATTGTTGGCAGATTTATCCAGCCTGAAGCAAATGTAAATACCGGCAGTTGCCATAGTAACTGCCAGCATCAAGGTTGAACTACGCAGACCAATGTGTTTTACTTCAGCTGATGAACCAACAAATAATTTTGAAGCTCAACCATCCAAACTTCTCATTAGAGCTAAAACAATTATTAGTGAAATTGAACTGAAAGACTATTTTTGCTGTTTGGTTGTAAAGTGTAAACAGTCAATACAGAGTTGATAAGCCTGTTTGGATCTTGACTGCTTTTGAATTATTATGGAGGTTTGCACCAGAAATTAGACTAGCTGTTCTCTGTGACAAATTGCTGTAAATGCAAAGCCCAACTATTTTTTCCTGACATAAAGCTGCCCCCTATTCAGAACCTGGGTGGATAATAAATAAACTTGGGCTTGGCAGCACCGATAGATTCCAAGAACCAATAAAACTGAAACAGTTCAGAAAAATAGCATCCACAGCCAGCATTAATGCATGAAATGTGCACGCAGTGCCATCAACATGATAAAACCTTCAACTTGGGAACATTCAGGCACAATTTGATGCCAGGCAGCGTTTTGAAGAATGCAAACAGGTAAGTGAGAAGGGTCTCGATCCAAAACGTCACCCATTCCTTCTCTCCCGAAATGCTGCCTGACCTGCTGAGTTACTCCAGCATTTTGTGAATAAATCGATTTGTACCAGCATCTGCAGTTATTTTCTTATACTAAGTGAGCCCTAGTTTAGTTTAACAGTCTCGACCCGAAACATCACCCATTCCTTCTCTCCCGAAATGCTGCCTGTCCCGCTGAGTTACTCCAGCATTTTGAGTCTACCTTCGATTTAATCCAGCATTAACCTACAAATTAACTTACAAACCTGTACATCTTTGGAGTGTGGGAGGAAACTGAAGATCTCGGAGAAAACCCACGTAGTCATGGGGAGAACATACAAACTCCGTACAGACAGCACCCGTAGTCGGGATCAAACCCGGGTCTCTGGCGCTGCAAGCGCTGTAAGGCAGCAACTCTACTGCTGCGCCACCGTGCCACTCTGGCCCCTCAGATTCATGTCAGCCGTGGCTGGCACATGTAGCACGTCCCAATTCATTTCAATGGGACTGCTGACTTTCACTAGATTATTTTAACGTAAGCTAGTGTCTTAATTCATTTCTATGATTTTGACATGATTTAAAATAAACTTAAAAATATATGATTACTCATCATTTTGAACTTTAAATCATTTATTTCCCCCTCCCACCCCCTCCACTGTTTCTCAATATCGTTGATCCAGGAAACATTTGGAAATGGTAATAAAAATGGTTGACAACATGAGCAGTCTGGGAACAGAACATTTGCTCACACCTCCTGTGGCACAGATGTGCTTGTGGATTTATCACTGGTGGAGGGGAGTGCATGAGTGGTGTGGGTGGCAGGGGTGGCGGGAATGTGAGCAGCTATGCCACTATTAGAGATGTGCAACTTGATTGAGATTGATCAGCCATGATCATATTGAATGGCGGTGCTGGCTCGAAGGGCCGAATGGCCTACTCCTGCACCTATTGTCTATTGTCTATAACACTGGGCTAGCACACACTAGCATACACCAGTGAAGGGTGATGTCCACTTGATAACCCCAATGATATATTTGCATCTACACGATCTGTTTTTATAGATGGGCTTATGTGGGTAGCTGATTATTACATATGGAGTCAGTTATTGTCTTTAGCATAGGTTTGTATAATCAGTTTAGATAGTAGTTTGGCTTTGGGCTTGGTTGGGCACTTATCCTGGTGTTATAGCTCAAGTACTTTGTGTTTCAACAGTAACTGCAGGCACAGGCTGAGTCCAGAAAGATTTAAGCCGTAGTTTAGTTTAGTTAAGAGATACAGCGCGGAAACAGGCCCTTTCGGCCCACCGGGTCCGCACCGTCCAGTGATTCCTGCATATTAACTCTATACTATACCCACTAGGGACAATTTTTACATTTACCAAGCCAATTAACCTACAAACATGTACGTCTTTGGAGTGTGGGAGGAAACCGAAGATCTTGGAGAAAACCCACGCGGGTCACGGGGAGAACGTACAAACTCCATACAGACAGCACCCGTAGTCGGGATCGAACCCAGGTCTCTGGCGCTGCATTCGCTGTAAGTCAGCAACTCTTCCACTGCGCCACCGTGCCGCCCGTTCCAGCTTAGTTCCAAGCTGTCCAAGGTTATTTTCCTCTTTTCAGCATCTCCAACTTTGAGGTCGCTGCCGTTTAGTTCTCTTATCATATTCCGTTTGGCAACTAACCAACCACGCACAGTAAAATTGGCAGCTGCATTACTGAAGACATTTATAAAGCCCTCGTTGGGTCAAGGCAGAGGCGACGGAAGTAGAGTTCCACATTGTGGAGACTCCTTTATTTCCTCAGTCACGCCTACTGCCTTATCGGGAAGATTTCAATTGAATATCAGCCATGTGTTGTGGTTTGGAGGGGTGTCAGATACTTGTGTCGTGGTGTGCAGGGGGGTGAGGACATCGGGGTCTCTTGTGTGTCGGGGAGTGGTGTTGCCTGGAGGGAGAATGTGTTCAAAATCAACATGGCCCAGTACCTGACTGGAGGTCTCCGCACTGCAGCGGGTTCAGTGGATCATGGAGGGCGGAGGGAGGGCAAGGATTCAGAGGGCAAGGATGGAGAATGAGGCAGGAATGAGGCAACGAGAGAGTGAAAGGGATCCGGAGGAGAAATGTAAGTTGATTTCCAGTCCAACACAAGGAAAATGGCCAGGACCACGTAAAAAAACTAGGCTCCCTGTACTCTGACAGTGCAGTGTTGTCAAGACATCAAGTGTAAGTCATTCCAGAAACATTTGTTTAAATTTCCAAAATAACTAAATGATCTAGGGATCGTTGTTAGTTTTCAATCCAGAAAAAAAATTTTTTTTAATTACATTACTTTAAAAAGAAAAGCTTCATGCAATTGTATTCCTTGGCCTTTATAATTAGACCAATGGAAGTCTAAACCAGTGGAACAATAGATGTCCACGGCTCTCTCTCTTCAATGATTGAGGAAGAATATGGGATGGATAATAAATATATCAGGCTTGTCAGAAATGCACAATTTATTGAAATCCAATGCATTCCATTCCAATCGATGAAAGCCAACCTCTCTCTCTCTCTCTCTCTCTCTCTCTCTCTCTCTCTCTCTCTCTCTCTCTCTCTCGCTCCTCTCTCTCTCTCTCTCTCTCTCTCATCCTCGTCTCATCTCTCTCTCTCTCTCTCTCCCTCCCCTCCCTCTCTCTCTCCCTCCCTCTCTCTCTCTCTCTCTCTCTCTCTCTCTCTCTCTCTCTCTCTCTCTCTCTCTCTCTCTCTCTCCTCCTCTCTCTCTCTCTCTCTCTCTCTCTCTCTCTCTCCCTCCCTCTCTCCCTCTCTCCCTCCCTCCCTCCCTCTCTCCCTCCTCCCTCCCTCCCTCCCTCCCTCCTCTCTCTCTCTCTCTCTCTCTCATCTCTCTCGTCTCTCTCTCTCTCTCTCTTCTCTTCTCTCTCTCCTCTCTCTCTCTCTCTCTCTCTCTCTCTCTCTCTCTCTCTCTCTCTCTCCCTCTCTCTCTCCCACTCTCTTTTCATTGTGTTTTACTGTTGATTTCAATGGTGATGTCTATAGACAATAGACAATAGACAATAGGTGCAGGAGGAGGCCATTCGGCCCTTCGAGATTCAATGTGATCATGGCTGATCAGTCTCAATCAGTACCCCGTTCCTGCTCTCTCCCCATACCTCTGACTCCGCTATCCTTAGAGCTCTATCTAGCTCTCTCTTGAATGCATTCAGAGAATTGCCTCCACTGCCTTCTGAGGCAGAGAATTCCACAGATTCACAACTCTCTGACTGAAAAAGTTTTTCCTCATCTCAGTTCTAAATGGCCTACCCCTTATCTGAATCTGTGGCCTCTGGTTCTGGACTCCCCCAACATTGGGAACATATTCATTTTTCAACTTGAGACGCTTGTTCAATATAATTTATTCAAATAGACTATTAAATGAAGATTTAGCAATCATCTCGCTAGATGCTGAAAAAGCATTTGATCAAGTAGAATGCCCTATCTTTTCTCAGTGATGGAAAAATTTCAACTAGGTGAAAATTTTTGTTCATGGGTTGAAACTTTTATATACATCCCCAACAGCTAGAATATTAACTAATCAAATGCTGTCATCTAAATTTCATTTATTTAGGGGTTGTAGACAAGGATGTCCACTATCACCGCTTCTATTTGCCCTTATTATAGAACCACTTGCTGAGAGTATTAGATCAAATTCAGATATTCATGGCTATAACACTAAACATACAACCAATAAAATTTCTTTATATGCGGATGATGTATTAATATATATTACAAAGCCAGAAATTAGCATTCCGAATTTATTAAATCTCATAACTCAATTTGGTTCATTTTCAGGGTATAGAATTAACTGGTACAAAAGTGAAATTATGCCAATAATGGAGCATAATCCGGCCATACTTCAACAATTTCCTTTCAAAATTGCCTATGAAAAGTTTAAATATCTTGGAATTTACGTGACTAGGAAATATACTTCTTTATTTAAATCAAATTTTCCTCCTTTACTTGTTAAATTACACAGAAATATCCAATTTTGGAAAACACTTCCTATATCATTAGTTGGTCGTAGTAATGCTATAAAGATGATCTTTCTGCCACAGCTACTATACTTATTTCAAGCAATTCCGATCTACCTTCCAAAAAAGTTTTTAAAAAAAATTGATTCAATTGTTACTAATTTTATTTGGGACTACAAGACTCATAGAATAAATAAAAGACACTTATGTAAGTCTAAAATTAATGGAGGAATTGCTTTACCTAACTTTTTATTTTATTATTGGGCGGTTAGTATTAAAAATATAACCTGCTGGTTGGATGATTCTGATCAACAACCGGATTGGTTAAAGATGGAGAAAGAGGATTGTTTACCATTCGATATTGGTGCGATCCTCTTAGCTCCAATAAATTTAAATAAAAAAACATATGGAGGTAATTCCATTATACATAGTGTTATCCGTACCTGGAAACAATTAAAGCTTACGTTAAAATTGAGTAAATTATCTGTTTTCCTTCCTATTGCGAATAATCCTTCTTTTAAACCGTCTGTCTTAGATAGAGGCTTTGCTCAATGGAAAAGTTATGGAATCAAAAGGGTGGGAGATCTTTATCATAAGGGAACTTTTCTTTCGTTTCAGGAGTTACAGCAGAAGTACGGATTACATGTTAATAATTATTTTAGATATTTACAACTTAGAGATTATGTAAAATCACACATGCAAGAATATAAGTTTAGAGGTCCAGAAATACTTGATGTATGCCTGAATCGACATTATAACTCAAATAAATTAATATCTTTTATTTACAATATTCTCCTTGACATTGACATTCCGTCATCAGAATCTTATAGACGAGCATGGGAGGACGAATTGAATCAAGTTATAATGCAAGATATATGGGATGAAAGTTTACAACATATACATCAATGTTCATTGAATACTAGACATTCCCTAATACAATTTAAAATAATACATAGATTACATTATTCGAAGACGAAATTAAATAGGATTTTTCCTAGTATCTCTCCTATGTGTGATAAATGTCAATTTCAAGAAGCTAATTTAACTCATATTTTCGTAACTTGTATAAAAATGCAAAACTTCTGGTTGGAGATTTTTAAAATAGTTTCTAAAGTTATTAATAAAAAATTAGATATGGACCCAAAATTAATTATATTAGGATTATCAGAACATACTACAAATTTTACAGTAAGTAAGGTACATTTTCTTGATTACAGTCTAATAACGGCGAAAAAACTAATACTTAAATTTTGGAAAAAACCAATAACCCCCACAATTAAAATGTGGACTATGGAAATGACAGAGACCCTGCATTTGGAAAAAATAAGGTTTGCCTTAATCGACAAACCTGAGTTATTTTTAAAAATATGGTCTCCATTTATTGAATTTTTAGAAAAGTAAATGGGCTTGGCACAGGACTAAAATAAAAAAAAATAAAAAAATTTAAATAAAAAGTTGAAACTTGAGTTGGGGGTTGGATGTACAGCTGTGGTTTTTGTCTCCCGGATCTACTCCCGTTAATTTTTATTGTTAGATCCTTTTTTCTTTTTTTTTTTTAAACCCTCTTACTCTCTTTCTCCCCAAGTTTATAGTTTTATATTTTTATTTTTACTTTCTCTCTTCAAAAATTTAAAAATTGAAGCTATGTAAGAACTTTGTAACAAATGTGTTTTTTCTTATTTCGATTTGTACATATGCTTTTCAAAAATAAAAAAAAATAAAAACATTGGGAACATGTTTCCTGCCTCTAACGTGTCCAACCCCTTAATAATCTTATATGTTTCAATACGATCCCATCTCACCCTTCTAAATTCCAGCACCGCCATTCAATATGATCATGGCTGATCATTCTCAATCAAGTTGCACATCTCTAATAGTGGCATAGCTCCTCACATTCCCGCCACCCCTGCCACCCCTGCCACCCACGCCACTCATGCACTCCCCTCCACTAGTGATAAGTCCACAAGCACATCTGTGCCACAGGAGGTGGGAGCAAATGTTCTCTCCCCAGACTGCTCATGTTGCTCACGGTGCGGCTCGGCCGCGGGGCGTAACATCGCTGGTGCGGCTCGGCCGCTGGACTTAACAGTGCCCGGTGCGGCTCGGCCGCGGGGCCTAACATCGCCCGGTGCAGCTCGGCTGCGGGACTTTTCATCGCTGGTGCGGCTCGGCCGCTGGACTTAACATCGCCCGGTGCGGCTTGGCCGCGGCGCCTTCCATCGCCCGGTGCGGCTCGGCCGCGGGGCCTAACATCGCCCGGCGCAGCTCGGCCGCGGGACTTAGCTGCGCACGGCTCGGTCGCGGGGCCTTCCATCGCCCGGCTCGGCAGCGAGACGTTTCAGTGCCCGGTGCGACTCGGCCGCGGGGGCTTCCATCCCCTTGCGGGGACTGTGCGGGTCGGTCGGGGACGAGCTGTCTGTCCGTGGGCGTGGGGAAGAGAGTGGAAGTTTTGTTGCCTCCATCACAGTGAGGGGGTGTTTGGAGTCACTGCGATGGACGTTTGTGTTGGGGTCATGTGTCTTGTGTTCTTTTTTGTGTGTGACTGCTATGTAGTTTCGTTCGGTACCTTGGTACCGAATGACAAATAAAGCTCTGTTGAACTGTTGAACTGTTAAACTATGGCCCCTTGTTCTGGACTCCCCCGACATTGGGAACATGTTTCCTGCCTCTAACGTGTCCAACCACTTAATAATCTTATACGTTTCGATAAGATCTCCTCTCATCCTTCTAAAGGATTTTTATATTGAACAATCCGTTCATATTGGGTGGTGGGACTTCAATTCTGAGTTATCACTTGTCGCTTTTAAAGTAAACACTCGTTTCTAACTGCTAACCCTTCAAAGCCCAAACATTCACTCTCGAATGGAGACACAAAATGCTGGGGTAACTCAGCGGGTCAGGCAGCATCATTTCTTCTCCTTCCCGAGATGCTGCCTGACCCGCTGGGTTACTCCAGCATTTTGTGTCTACCTTCGATTTTAACCAGCATCTGCAGTTTGTTTCCCCTACACATTCACTCTCGAATGCCAACCAACTAACGGGACTGCCCCATCCAGCATTTTCTTATCGTGTCGAAAACTATCAGGTGGCCCTCAAAGCGTCATCCCTCAGCGGTGGCATTTAATCTAACTTCTACTTCCCGGCTTCACTATAGCGATCCTCGACCAAGCAGACCCTGACACCATCAGTCAGCACCAGCTCATCGGTGGATCCAGGGACTGATGGTCTGCCGTTTAACACCGTGAAGTGGAGAGTGAAATGATTTAAGCGCAATGACATTTCACCTCACGCATGGCTTGATAAAGGAAGCCTTCACACCAGTCGGCAGGATACAGAGTGGCTGCCACATTGAATAAAGCGAGCTGGGATTATTGTTTATGATTACGCCTCAAACACTTTAATATGTTTCCCACTTGGAGCCCATCCACCTGTATGTGCTGCCATTTGTGGAATAGATCAAGTCCGCATCGTATGCTGCGCGTATTGATTGCAGTCTTTGTGCTATCTTGTAAATAATACATTGCAGCCTGCATCTTCCTTCACCTCTACGGCACGACCTTGTTTTACGAGAGCCCACTCCGCGTGATGCATAATACCATTTGTGGGAAGTTGCTGTGTGTAAATTTCCTGCCACATTTCCGAAATTACTGCAGTCATTTGACCTCAGAGGCAGGTGTGCAGCAGGCTGGGGTGTCATAACGACAGACACAAAAAGCTGGAGTAACTCAGCGGGACAGGCAGCATCTCTGGAGAGAAGGAATGGGTGACGTTTCGGGTCGAGACCCTTCTTCAGACTGACCATTCCTTCTCTCCAGAGATGCTGCCTGTTCCGCTGAGTTGTTCCACTTATCATAAAGCTGTGTAAGGCAATCTACTGTTTTTACTTAATGTGATCACTTTGTCTCTGTGCATCACACTGCGATTTGATGAACATTTATACCAATTTGCCACGTATATCTATCACCGACCAAACTGCGATTCTCCTGCAGGATGTTTAGCAGAGGAACCGAATAATAAAGGGTCAAAATAACTTGAGCAAAACACAAAATACTGGAGTTTTACTTCTCCAATGGGCCAGGCAGCAATGTACCACAGAGCTGCTCAACCACATGTCAAGTAAAAGGATTTAGTTTGAGTTTTTTGTTAGTATGCTAATTGGTATGTTTGGATTGCCCAGATCCTGATCCAAACAGTCTTACACATTATTTTTCCTCTGTCTTGGAGGGAACGTGTCTTCAATATAAATGGATGCACAGAAAGTTAAAGGGACTGAGATTAGAGCTGATAGATCCAGTTAAAAGTTTGGAATATCTACTACTGGGCTGCAAATATTGTAAAACTTTTACATTGGACATATTCATATAATAGTAAACGGGGCACGGACTGGGCATAGATGGAACTCTTATCTGATCCTTTACCGATAATTACCTGCTCGCTACCTTATAATCGCAAAATACAAATGACAAACCCGGTGGTTAAAACCTTGCTTAAAATATGGCTACAGTTCAGGAAATATTTTGGATTAAAAGGTATCAGCAGGCTTTTCCCGGTGGCAAATAATCAATGTTTTACATCCTCCATGCTAGACACTGCATTTCCATATTGGCAGAGGAATGGACTGGTATATTTTTGTGACTTGTTTACTGATGGAACGTTCACTTCCTTTGAAACGTTTGCTGAAAACCATAATATACCCAGATCTCATTTCTTTAGGTATCTTCAAATACGTAGCTTTGCTAAAACAGTGTTTCCCTCATTTCCTCATCTGTCCACTAAGAGCCAATTAGACACTATTCTGGAGCTGGACCCCTTTGACAGGAAACGTGTTTCAACAATTTACACATTAATACAGGGATTAAAACAGATAACCTGGGACAAAACAAAAACGGCATGGGAGAGGGACCTGGGTGTAGAGCTTTCTGATGAGGCATGGCGAGAGAGCTTAATTCGTATACACACCTCATCGCTGTGTATACGCCATAGGTTGATCCAATTTAAAGTGCTTCACCGTCTTCATTATTCAAGAGATAAACTTGCCAGAATCATTTCTATTACAGATCCTAGCTGCCCTAGATGTGGCCATAGCCCAGCCTCTGTAGGACACATGTTCTGGACATGTCCCTCTCTCAACAGCTACTGGGGAAATATATTTGAGGTATTCTCCCATATCTGCAGACAGACTATAAATCCTGATTTGCACACAGCTATCTTTGGAATACCACCCTCAAACTGTAAGCTTACAAATCTACAAGCAAATGCTTCAGCATTTGCAACGTCGCTTGCTTGTGTGCTTATTCTTTTTAACTGGAAGTCAAAAAAAGCTCCATCCTTTTTGCAGTGGTTAACGGAGGTGCTCTCCTTTTTACCCCTGGAAAAGATCAGGTATAAACGGTGCAAGGCCCACGGAGACTTTGTTCTGACCTGGAACACTTTTATAGATTTTATTAAAGATTTTTCCTTTAACTGAAAATATTGTCTACACAGTCATAATCATTTATTTATATTTGTATGTTGTTGTTGCTAACATATAACATTTGAACACACAGACTCTTTTTTTTGGGGGGGGGGGTCTTGAGCCTTGGGGATGGATAGGGGGGTATATATGTCTTGTACTGTCCTGTACTATTTGTTGGTGTTCTGTGTAAAAAAAAGCAAGGTAGTGCAGCGGTAGAGTTGCTGCTTTACAGCGAATGCAGCGCCGGAGTCTCAGGTTCGATCCTGACTACGGGTGCTGCACTGTAAGGAGTTTGTACGTTCTCCCCGTGACCTGCGTGGGTTTTCTCCGAGATCTTCGGTTTCCTCCCACACTCCAAAGACGTACAGGTATGTAGGTTAATTGGCTGGGTAAATGTAAAAATTGTCCCTAGTGGGTGTAGGATAGTGTTAATGTACGGGGATCGCTGGGCGGCACGGACTTGGAGGGCCGAAAAGGCCTGTTTCCAGCTGTATATATATGATATGATATGATATATTTTAAAAAAAAGTTTGGAATATCTTAGACACAAGATGGTAGGTCAAACTATTTAGTTTAGTTTAGAGAATACAGCGTGGATACTGGCCCTTTGGCCCACCGAGTCTGTGCCGACCAGCGATCCCTGCACACTAGCACGCTCATACACACACTAAGAGCAATTTACAATTTTACCAAAGCCAATTCACCTACGAACCTGTACGTCTTTGGAGTGTGGGAGGAAACTGGGGCTCCCGGAGAAAACCCACGCAGGTCACGGGAGAGCGTACAAACTCCGCACAGAGAGCACACATGGTCAGGATGGAACCCGGGTTTCTGGCGCTGTAAGGCAGCAACTCTCTGCTGCGCCACTGTGCCACCTCTTATTTGCTCCTGTGCTGCTGCAATGTGAACCCATGTTTTGTATAGCATTGAAGATAGGCACATAGTGCTGGAGTAACTCAGCAGGTCAGGCAGCATCTCTGGATAGAAGGAATGGGTGACGTTTCGGGTCGAGACCCTTCTTCAGACTGAGAGTGAGGGAAGCGGGAGACCCGGACAAACGGTAAAACGAGACATCAAAAGAAATGCAGTTCAAGGCAAATGTAGAATCGATTATTGTTAGCTGGGAGAAGTTAACAACGAAGCAAACAGATAAAATTTAATCGGGGACAGTCAGACTGGTTTGAGAACTAGGAATAAGGTCTGAAGAAGGGTGTCGACCTGAAACACCACCCATTCCTTCTCTCCAGAGATGCTGCCTGTCCCGCTGAGTTACTCCAGCTTTTGTGTCTACCTTAGGAAGGGGGAGGGATGGAGAGGGAAGGAAAGCAAGGGTTACTTGAAGTTAGAGAAGTCAATATTCATACCGCTGGGATGTAAGCTGCCCAAGCGAAATATGACATGATGTTCCTCCAATTTGTGCTGGGCTTCACTCTGACAGTGGAGGAGACAGAAAGGTTAGGATAGGAATGGGAGGGGGAGTTAAAGTGTTTAGCAACCGGGAGATCAGGTAGGTTTCTGCTGATCTGAGCGGAGGTGTTCAGCGAAATGATCGCTGAGCCTGTGCTTGGTCTCGCCGATATATAGGAGTCCGCACCTAGAACAGCGGATACAGTAGATGAGGTTGAGGAGGTGCAAATTAACCTCTGCCTCACCTGAAAAGACTCCTTAGACAGAGTCGATGGAGGAGGTATAAGGACAGGTGTTGCATCTCCTGTGGTTGCAGGGGAAAGTACCTGGGAAGGGGGTGGTTTGGGTGGGAAAGGACGAGTTAATGAGTAGTGGGATTCTGTTGGAGGTGGCGAAAATGGCGGAAGATTATGTGCTGTTTAAGACGGCTGATCGGGTGAAAGGTGAGGACAAGTACAAATAGGTTTGATGGTCAGCAGTCAAAGCGGGCAGAAGGGCCTGTTTTTATGCTGCACAACTCTCTAATTATTAAATAATTCATAACTCTTCAGAATCACTTCAAATCAAAAGGGAATTCTTAATCAGATTTAATGCTTCTCTGGGGCTTCCTTAAATCTTAGATCAAATATTCTTGGCCTCTTCACAGATTGCAACAATTCACGTGATAAATAGGAAATATCTTCCTAACTGCACGGTAGCGCAGCGGTAGAGTTGCTGCTTTACAGCGAATGCAGCGCCGGAGACTCAGGTTCGATCCTGACTACGGGTGCTGCACTGTAAGGAGTTTGTACGTTCTCCCCGTGACCTGCGTGGGTTTTCTCCGAGATCTTCGGTTTCCTCCCACACTCCAAAGACGTACAGGTATGTAGGTTAATTGGCTGGGTAAATGTAAAAAAAAAAAAATTGTCCCTAGTGGGTGTAGGATAGTGTTAATGTACGGGGATCGCTGGGCGGCACGGACTTGGTGGGCCGAAAAGGCCTGTTTCCGGCTGTATATATATGATATGATATGATATGATACCCAACTAAGCACCGTGGTTAATTGTAATTTAGAGCAAGCTTCCAGCTAAATTGTATTCTGGAATGTTTCGGTGCAGAGAGTGTTGGCTTTATTTGTCCCTGGTGTCATCAACACTGAACGAGGTTGCAATTCTTCCAGAGGTGTAACATACAAGAGCTGGGAGGTTATTTTGAGGACAAGGAACTGCAGATGCTAGACTTTTGAGTGAAGCACAAAGTTCTAGAGTAACTCAGTGGATTAGGCAGCATCTCTAGAGGACATGGATCGGTTACGTTTTAGAAACATAGAAACATAGAAAATAGGTGCAGGAGTAGGCCATTCGGCCCTTCGAGCCTGCACCGCCATTCAATATGATCATGGCCGATCATCCAGCTCAGTAACCTGTACCTGCCTTCTCTCCATACCCCCTGACCCCTTTAGCAAAAAGGGCCACATCTAACTCCCTCTTAAATATAGCCAATGAACTGGCCTCAACTACCTTCTGTGGCAGAGAATTCCACAGACTCACCACTCTCTGTTTTGGGAGGCGACCCTTCGTCCCAATCTGAAACATTACCTATCCACGTTCTCCAGCGTTATTCCAACACTTTGTGTGTTACTCAAGTTAATTTGACCCTTTATTAAACACTGGTTTGGCCAAAAATGAAGTGGGACATCCAGTTCAGAGTTGGGCCCATTCCTCGTAGAGAGGGGATAGGGAAGGGGAGAGGGTGTGATTGAGTGAGCCCTGGACCCAAAGCCTCTCCGGTATTGTTGCACCCTCAACCCCCCCACTTAATCCCCCTTATCCCCCCTCCTCCCCCCACTGACCCACTCCATCCCCCCTACCCACCCCCACTTGCCCTTCCCCTGCCCCCACCCCTCCTTGCCCCTCCCCCACTTGCCCCTCCCCTACCCCCACTCTCCCCAGCCCTGCCTCCACCCCCATTTCCCCCTCCCCACCCCTATTCCCCCCGGCTTGCACCCACCTCCCTTCCCTCCCCTACCCCCAATCTCCCTGCCCACACCCCACTCTCCCCCCAACCCAATCTTCCTCTCCCCACCCTCACTCTCCCCTACCCCCACTCTTCCCTTCTCCCCACCCCCACCCTGCCCTCCTCCCCAACCCCACTCTCCCCCCACCCCCACCCCCACTCTCTCCTCCCCCCCACCCCCCACACTCTCTCCCCCCCCCCTCCACCCCCCCTCGGCCCCCTCCCACACCTCCCCCATTCTCTCCACAGCGGGTCATGCAGCATCACTGGAGAAAAGGAATATGTGGCGCTTCGGAAGAGTCTTGACACGAAGCTTCACCTATATCCTTTCTCCAGAGATGCTGCCTGACCCGTTGAGTTACTCCAGCATGTTGTGTTTGTCTTCGGTGTAAACCACACACCTGCAGTTCCTTGCTACCATGACTGAGTGTTGTAGATTCCAGATGTTAGGTTTGGAAATGCAGTGAGCTGTCATGCCACTTGCTCCAGTGACCAAGAGACATTTTAATTAGATTATATTCAATTAATGAGGCATTTAAGATATTGACATGCCTTCTATTGATTTTGCTGCTTTCCAAATGAGCCAGAGATACCTGTTAGATGCAGCGTTTTAAAATTTATGAATATGTCAACATAATAAACAATATTAAGATGGACAGCTCAATGTAAAGCACTACAACTGACTCAGCTTGTTATATTCAACTTCATTTAAAAAAATAAAATGGAGTCATTTCTCATCCATCATTTAAGTTCTGAATTTCTAATTTTGAACTTTCCATCCCAGATGTATTTTGTTACTGGATTACAGCGTGACCCTCATTGTTATGATCATTTAGTCCCAATGCAATGTTAAGGCCTAAATCAGTAACCCTGCCACGAAGCATAACACTGAACCAGTCAAAGTCAGAGGTCCGTTGCATTGGCTTCCGTCTCTGAGAGTCTCATGTCTGAGTTGGCATTGAGTTTTGTTCGGCCATATTACTTTGATTAATTATACCAACGTAGTTTAAAGATTGACAGAACAAAGTTTAAAAGTTAGAGGATACGATGGACTTTAAACATCGTTGACCAACATACCAATTGGGTTTTAGAGAGCCTTTGAGATGGGTGCATAGACACCAGGATAAAATGATAGGCTTCAAGGCCTTAGAGGCTATTCAGAGAACAGCCATGAGGCTAATCACCATCTTTGTCGAACTGGATAATGTGGGGAAATTAGTAACTTCAAAAGACTAACTGATGATGTTATGCAGGAATGTTTCGTTTGGTTTAGTTTAGAGATGCACCGCGGAAACAGGCCCTGCGGCCTACTGGGTCCGTGCCGCCCAGCGATCCCCGCACATTAACACTATCCTACACACACTAGGGACAATTTACAATAATACCAAGCCGATTTACCTACAGACCTGTACGTCTTTGGAGTGTGGGAGGAAACCGGAGATCCCGGAGAAAACCCACGCAGGGCACGGGGAGAACGTACAAACTCCGCACAGACAATTGCCTGTAGTCAGGATCGAACCCGGGTCTCTGACGCTGCCGACTATTCGGCTGCACCAGTGGTATGGAAAAGAGAAAATTAGGAAACATCTTCAAACTTGTATATGAGAATAGGATTGGGAGGTGCAGGTGATACACACTCGTAGACAAATCATGCCAACTTTAGAGAAGGGTGGTGAGCAACATGAAAGAGACAGTCAGGCATGGTGATGGATGGAATAGAGGTAATAGTGGCACAGCTGGTAGAGCTGCTGCCTCACAATGGCAGTGACTCTCGGGTGCTTCATGTGTGGAGATTGCACATTCTCTCTGTGACTACATGGGTTTCCTCTGTGTGCTCTGGTTTCCCCCCACATTTCAAAGGCGTGGAAATTTGTAGGTCAATTGGCCTCTGTAGATTTGTAAGGAGCGGATGCTAAAGTCAGTTAATATAGAACTAGTGTGAAAGGGTGATCAATGGCTGATGTGGACTTGATGGGCCGAAGGGCCTGTTTCCACGCTGTATCTTTCGATCAATCAAAAAAATCTTTCATCACCTCAAAAAAAATGGAACTTCTCATTAGGTGTATATGGCAACAGGTTGAATGGCCTCCTCAGTCTTATGTGTTTTTTTTGACGTATTACTGCTAATGATTGAGGGAGACACAGCATAACATAATGCACATACAGTCATTAGCTGTACATTATCAATTCTTTTGTTAACGATACACACTTCTACAAGTTAAGGGAAGTTTAAGATCAAAATGACACAACTTCCTTCACTGGACATCCAAGGGCCATGAACAAACATGACATCCGAGTGGCGTCCGGAACAATTGCAAAATGGCCAGTGCACAGGATAAAACATTAACTTATGATGGAAGAATGTTACAACTGGAACAGAGGAGGTGATATATACAGAGAGAGAGAAAGAGAAAATTGGATCAATAGAAAAAAGGTCAGAAAGGAAAAGGTTACAAGTGTTTTCACGTTTAAGAAATAAATCTCCAACAACAATTAAAAGTTCATGGAATAAAGCGCTGTGCATAATAATTATAATTCAGTGCTAGAACGATCGATTGATTGTATTTGATACTTACCACGTTGTGAAAAAAAGCTACTGAGATGTTAAACGAGTTCACTTTCTCCAACAAGTATGAAAGCATCTGGAGTTCTTTGTTTCTAAGTTAAATTGCTACATACTCTGAGAGTTTCACACCATCATATTTAAATAATGATGCAGTGAGAACCAGAGGGGAGAGGTTTAAGGTGAGGGTGGAAACATTTAAAAGATTCAACGGGGGTTTAACGAGAGGTAACATTTTTACACAAAGGGTGGTGGGTATATGGAACGAGCTGCCAGAGGAGGCAGTCGAGGCAGGGAATATCGCAACCCTTAAGAAACATGTTGACAGGTACATGGATAGGACAGTATTAGAGGGATATGAGGCAAATGCAGGCAGGTGAGGCTAATGTAGATGGGACATCTTGGCTGATGTGGGCAAGTTGGCTGAAGGACCTGTTTCTACATTTTAAGACTTACATTGATATACAGCGGAGTCATAGTCATACTCTATGACTCTACAGTATATCAATGTGATGCTTTAGTGCAGCTATTCATTCAATACCCATCAGTACCAACAACTTAATTTTGCCTATAACTATATATCTGTCCTTGCTTTTAGTTGTTGTGGCATTTGTGCATAATTAATGACAAATCATCCTTGGCTCGTTGTTCATTTGGCTGTAATTTCTGAGACAATTATATCAATAAAGCACTGCTTTAAATGTGTATTGGATTTCTTGTTTATATTTTACATTCTTTTGCGCAGCTCATGTTAAAAAATGATTCTACAGTTTGCAATATCACATCTGCTGTCAGCCATTGGCACTGATCTCCACTGAGGTACTGTGAGAGAAGAGTGTGTGGAGGCTATGGTATGGGGGGAGGAGTGAAGGCAATTAACCTCCTAACATCAGAGAGCAACAGAACCTGGGGCTGCAATATTCACCCTTACTTTCTGACTAATGAGGTACCAAAGGATCTAAAACAAGACAGCATGTGAAGCATATTAACTGACAGAAGCAATCTCAGTGAAACAAGCCTATGCCATTTCCCCAACACTTTCCTCAGTCTTTCTCACTGCAACGTTGCACCTCACTGCCAACAGATTTCCCATAGGGGATGGAGCTAATCTTCAGATCTAATTTGGGTGGCACAAGTGCTGGGGCTGCTGCCTCACAGTGCCAGAGAATCAGGTTTGATCCTGACCTCCGGAGGTGTCTGTGTGGAGTTTGCACGTTCTTCCTGTGACCGCTCGGGTTTCCTCCAGATGCTCCGATTTCCTCCCATGTCCCAAAGACGTGTAGGGTTGTACGTTAATTGGCCTCCGTAAAATTGGCCTCAGTGTGTAGGGAGTGGAAGAGAAAGTGGGATAACATAGAACTAGTGTGAATGCGTGATCAATGGTTGGTGTGGACTCAGTAGATCAAAGGGTCTGTTTCCATGCTATATCTCTAAACTAAACTAAATTAAACTAAACTAAACTAAGCTAAGCTAAACTAAAATAAAATAAAATAAAATAAAATAAACTGAAACTGTTCAACATGTGATTACTTTATTCCATAGAATAGGTTACCTGACTCAGTAGTTGAGTTGAGTTGAGTTGAGTTGAGTTGAGTTGAGTTGAGTTGAGTTGAGTTGAGTTGAGTTGAGTTGAGTTGAGTTGAGTTGAGTTGAGTTGAGTTGAGTTGAGTTGAGTTGAGTTGAGTTGAGTTTAGTTTAGTTATACAACATGGAAACAGGCCTGTGGAATGCAGACAACATTTGTCGTTGTACATGGTCAGATTCTGAGCTTCATATGCCACTTGTTCACAAACACAACCACAATTTGGAGAATGAGTCTGTGATAAACCTGCCCCCCAGCATCGAAGTGACGGCTGAGAAATGTCTCTTCTGGCTGAAAAATTCAGAATCAGTGTCCTTCTCAGAATAAGGAGTCATTTCTTTTAGCACTCAGTACAAATTAGAATGAAGACTGCACAATTTTTTACTGCAGGGCTGTTAAGATTCAAATATTTATTCTTCATCTTAAATATTTTTATTGATCTGGCCTCTATCACTCTCTGGGGCAAAAATACCCCAGATTCATTACTCTTTGAATTCACTCTGCATCTCTGTTTAAAACGTATCCTTGTTCTTCCTCTTGTAAAAATACCACATCTCTGCCCATCCCTGTTAAGAGCTTCCCCAATTCTTAACTCTAAAGAATGGAGACTCACACTGTATTGCTTATCTTGATAACACAACCCTCTCATCACAGGAGGTATCCTTTGAATCACTGTAGGTGCGACTCTGCAAGTATAGACAATAGACAATAGGTGCAGGAGGAGGCCATTCGGCCCTTCGAGCCAGCATCACCATTCAATGTGATCATGGCTGATCATTCACAATCAGTACCCCGTTCCTGCCTTCTCCCCATACCCCCTGACTCCCCTATCCTTAACAGCTCTATCAAGCTCTCTCTTGAATGCATTCAGAGAATTGGCCTCCACTACCTTCTGAGGCAGTGAATTCCACAGATTCACAACTCTCTGACTGAAAACGTTTTTCCTCATCTCCGTTCTAAATGGCCTACCCCATACTCTTAAACTGTGGCCCCTGGTTCTGGACTCCCCCAACATTGGGAACATGTTTCCTGCCTCTAACGTGTCCAACCCCTTAATAATCTTATATGTTTCGTGGTGTGGCCTCACCAACAACCTGTACAACTGTAATAAAACCTCCCCATTCATGAACCTCAACCCCTTTGTAAGGAAGGCCAAAAGAGATTCCTAGCTACTTATTAACTTACCTTAGTTTTTTTTGTTTAGTGATACAGCACAGAAACAGGCTGGCGATCCCCATACCCCAGGACTATCCTACACACTAGGTTCACGGGGAGAACGTACAAACTCTGTACAGACAGCACCCGTAGCCAGGATTGAACCTGGGTTTCTGACACTGTCAGGTAACAACTCTACCGCTGTGCCACCGTGCCACCCTAGTTACCTGCTAACCATTTTTGATTCATGCACTAAAACACGTCAATTGTTCTGAAAATCCCTTTCCATTCAGATAATCTGCCTTTTGATTCCTCCAATCAAAGTGGATGACTCCCACTTCCCCACATTAAGCTCCATTTCCTCGTTTCACTAAATTACTCATTCTCTCCGTGTCCCACTGCTCAATCTCAAAGTCCTCATCACAACTCGCCCTCACACATTCTGTCGCACCATCTTGGTCGTGAACTCTGTTTCTCTACTTATGATGCAGCAATTTCCACAGCCTAAGGTGTCTGAGGGAAGGTTTTGATGGATTTCCAATTGCTGACATTGTGCTGGTTGTGAAAACCATCTGAGAGCACTGTAATGGAGACACAGGGCGGCACGGTAGCGCAGCGGTAGAGTTGCTGCTTTACAGTGAATGCAGCGCCGGAGACTCAGGTTCGATCCTGACTACGGGTGCTGCACTGTAAGGAGTTTGTACGTTCTCCCCGTGACCTGCGTGGGTTTACTCCGAGATCTTCGGTTTCCTCCCACACTCCAAAGACGTACAGGTGTGTAGGTTAATTGGCTGGGTAAATGTAAAAAAAAAATTGTCCCTAGTGTGTGTAGGATAGTGTTGATGTACGGGGATCACTGGGCGGCACGGACTTGGAGGGCCGAAAAAAGGCCTGTTTCCGGCTGTATGTATATGATATGATATGACAAGGAACTGCAGATGATGATGATCATTTTGATGTGGTCTCGACCCGACCCGGCGCGGACCTTTCACCGTCCGGCGCGGCCTGGAACGTGGCAACTTCAACAGCCTGACCGCGGGAGAAGACGGCAGGGGAAGAAAAAAGACATTCTGGCCTCCCATCACAGTGAGGAGGTGACTGGAGGAGACTCACTGTGATGGATGTTTCTTTTTTTTGTTTTGTTTTGTGTTGGTTTGTGATTGTGTGTGTGATTGCTGATTTTTATTGCTCTTATTGTTTGACTGTGGGTGACGGAATTTCATCCAAAAGACATTTTTTGGATGACAATAAAGGCTATTCTGTTTGTGACCCGAAACGTCACCCATTCCTTCTCTCCTGAGATGCTGTCTGACCTGCTGAGTTACTCCAGCATTTTGTGTCTATGATAATTTTGATGATACTTTAATGTCACATACCTAGGTAGAGTGAAAACCTTTCTTTCTGCGTACAAAGTGTACAAAAGAGTCGCCACAAAGTCGTGAACAAAGTTACAAAAAATACGCATCCCTTCTTCGTTCACCCCCCCCCCTCCCCTTCCCCCTGGGTCCCCCTTAAATCTCAGCAGCCCCTCCCTTTCTTTTCAGTGTGTCCCCCCCCCCCCCACACCGTGCCCCCCTTAATTCTCAGCAGCCCCCCCCCCCTTCCTGGGTCCTCCTTTGTTCTCGGCGACGCGGCCCATCCAATTTGGCCTGATCTCGGCCTGACTCCGAACCTCACGGCTCTGACCTCGGCCCAACTCACTCCAACCTCCAATGCTGCCTGACCTGTCGAGTTACTCCAGCACTTTTATTTTTGCTTTAAGGGCGTCATCGTCTCCAGTCACGATTTGACTGGATAGCAAACAAAACAAAGTTTCCCACTGTACCTCGCCCCTCCAACGCATGACAATAATAATAAATTAAATGTGGAGAGGATGTGGAGAAGATATTTCCGCTGGTGGGGGAGTCTAGGACCAGAGGCCATTACCTCAGAATAAAAGGACGTACCTTTAGAAAGAGGATGAGGAGAAATTTCTTTAGTCAGAGGGTGGTGAATCTGGAATTAATTTCCACAGAACGTTGCAGAGGCCACGTCAATGAATATTTTTAACACGGAGATTGATAGATTTTTGATTAGTACAAGCGTCAGGGGTTATGAGGAGAAGGCCGGAGAATGGGGTTCTGAGGGAAAGATAGATCAGCCATGATTGAATGGCAGAGTAGACTAGATGGACCGAATGGCCTGATTCTCCTCCTATAGCTTATGAACATGAATAAATTGAAGATCGGTCCCCAATCAAAAGGGGCAAAGGATTAATGGTACAATATTAATTGATAAGCCACAGATTGGAGTTACAGCGTGGGCTGGTGAGACACTGTAGCTCAGCTTCCCAGGATGTTTATTGAATTTTCATCAGCAGCACAGAAAGCACTGCATCAGAATTCAGCTCCAGGCTCATACCTAATATCCCTGATGCTCGGTCACGTAGAAACAAAATGCAGCACACGTTTGCCGAAGATGATTGATGCTCTGTGCTCTGGGTTACGGGACTAGTGCAGCTCTCTGTAGTAAAAGTGTTAAAGGAAATGTGAGTTTAGTTTGAGTTTAGTTTGATGTCACGTGTACCGAGGTACAGTGAAAAGTCTTTGTTGCGTTCTAGCCAGTCAGCGGAAAGACAATGCAATCTGTGATTACAATCGAGCCATTTACAGTGCACAGTTGCATGATAAAGGGAATAATATGAATAACGTTTAGTGCAAGGTAAAGCCAGTGAAGTCCGATCAATGATAGTCCGAGGGTCTCCAATGAGGTAGATGGTAGTTCAAATGTAGAAGGAAAGAAGAACATGACATCATTGCTAGCTGTGTGCTGAGCAAAAGGACGTGAGGAAAAACTTTTTCAGTCAGAGTTGTGAATCTGTGGAATTCTCTGCCTCAGAAGGCAGTGGAGGCCAATTCTCTGAATGCATTCAAGAGAGAGCTAGATAGAGCTCTTAAGGATAGCGGAGTCAGGGGGTATGGGGAGAAGGCAGGAACGGGGTACTGATTGAGACTGATCAGCCATGATCACATTGAATCTCGAAGGGCCGAATGACCTCCTCCTGCACCTATTGTCTATTGTCTATTGTCTATAGGACATCACCATTGAAATCAACAGTAAAACACAATGAAAAGCACCTGATCCACGGGGAATAGATAGAAAGTTAGCCACAGACACAAGATGCTGCAGGTCTAAGAGTCCTGAGCTGAAGAAAGGTCCTGACCAGAAGCATCATCTGTGGAGGGGAATGGGCAGGCAATGTTTCAGGTCAGGACCCCTCTTCAGACATTGCAGTAGGGGGGTGAGAGCTGGAAATGGGAGGTTGGGGTGGAACAAATCCTGGCAAGTGAGAGATGGATGGTGAGGGGGATTTGGTTAGCAGGTAGATGGAGTAAGAGACAAAGGCTAGACGTGCAAAGGAGACAAATAGGTGTCAGGTAAGAAGGGAAAGAGGTGGAGTGAAATATAAAGTGAGAGGGAAAGATATAGGTGGAAGGGGACAGTGGAGGAGGGGAGTCCTGCTGAGGCCCTCCAGCACTTTGTGTTTTGCTCAAGACTCCAGCATGGAACAGAGATCAGTGCATTACAGGACTGGCCCTTCCGGCCCACAATGTCTGTGCCGAACATGATGCCAAGACCAACTCTTACCTGCCGGCGCCTAATCCATGTCCCTCCATTCCCTGCACATCCACGAGCCTGTACAAAAGTCTCTTAATGCCAATATCGTGCCTACCTTCATTACCGGTCACAGTGGTGCAGCGGTAGAATTGCTGCCTTACAGTGAATACAGCGCCAGAGACCCGGGTTCGATCCCGACTACGGGTGCTGTCTGTATGGAGTCAATAGTCAATAGTCAATAGTCGTTTATTTGTCACATACACATAAATGTGTAGTGAAATGAAACATTACCCGCAGTTGAACAATAAGACCAATAAGAATAATCAATAAAAATGCAATAACACTTACAATCATCCACTAACACCAAACAAAAGAAACATCCATCACAGTGAGTCTCCTCCAGTCCCTCCTCACTGTGATGGAAGGCCAAAATGTATTTTCTCTTCCCTGCCGTCTTCTCCCGAGGTCAGGCTGTTGAACTTGCCACGTCGGGGCGGTCGGGGCTCCCGACATTGGAGCGCCGCGCCGGACGGTGAAAGGTCTGCGGCGGGCCGACCCAAGCCCCGCGATTCGGGGCGGGCGAACACGCTGCCTCTGCCGCTGCCAGAGCTCCCGATGTCGGCCCCCATCCAGGGGCCTGTGGGCTTCCGACGTCCACGCGGCCCGCGCCGGAGCCTCCGGACACGAGTCGCAGCCGCTCCCGCAGCATCCGCAGGCAGCCAGCGCCGCAGGTGGTGAGTCCGGGCCGCGGGCTCTGCGAACCAGAGCCCCAGGTGGTCCCAGGTGCATGGCCAGTGGTAAGCCGCAACGGGAACGGAGACACGACACAGAAACAAGTTCGTGTCTCCGTTCGGGAGAGATAATTTTTTACAGTTCCCGTTCCCTCCCACCCCCCCCCAAACATAACATACAAACACTACACCATATTCATACAAAATTCATACAAAAACAACAAAAAACACAAAAGACAGACGGACTGCAGGCAAGCCGCAGCTGCGACGGCAGCGCTGGCTCCTCGTGTACGTTCTCCCCGTGATCTGCGTGGGCTTACTCCGAGATCTTCAGTTTCCTCCCACACTCCAAAGACGTACAGGTTTGTAGGTTAGTTGGCTTGGTAAATGTAAAAATTGTCCCGAGTGGGTGTAGGATAGCGTTAGTGTGCGGGGATCGCTGGTCGGCGCGGACCCGGTGGGCCGAAGGGCCTGTTTCCGCGCTGTATTGTTAAACTGCACTAAACTGAACCACCACTGGCAGCATGGTCCAGCCACTCACCACTCTCTGTGTAACAAAACGTGGCCTGCACATCCCCTTTAAACTTTACCCCTCTCACCTTAAAGCTGTGCCCTCTAGCATTCGATATTTTCATCCTGGGAAAAAGGTTCTGACTGTCTACCCTATCTATGCCTCTCATAATGTTAGATCCTTTTATCAGGTTTCCCCTCAAACTTTGGTGTTCCCGTGGAAAACAATCCAAGCCATCCAGCCTCTTCTTGTAGCTAAACCCTGCTATTTCAGGCACCATGCTGGTAAACTTCCTTGGCACCATTCCCAAAGCCACCACATCCGTCGTGCATTGGGGTGACCCGAACTGGACACAATATTCTATCTGCAGTTCCTTCAGAAGCATCGTCACATGCCCATTTCCCTCCACGGACACTGCCTGACCTGCTGAGTTCCTCCGGCACTTTACTTTTCGTAGAAAGTTAGCCCCGCAAAGTTAAGACGAATGTACTCAAGGGCGCACTGAAAATTACACATGAGAGGGAATAGAGTGTTTGTGGAATCTGCGTGGAGAACAGCATCATTACTGAATATCAGCTCACTGATAAATAATGAATTCTCCCTCATGGTTGCTTATTCTTCCTGTAACAGGCAAAAAAATACTGCTCAATTCACAGGCTGCTCAATTTCAAGCAACAGCTTTCTTGAAAATGCTCGAATAAATAAATAAAAAGATTGAACTAAAAAGCAGCAATCAATTTTTAAAGATGTCTTTTGAGAAATGCAAAACTTAAAAAACTGAACCTAACATCAGTAATCTATATTTGATGGCTTAGACAATAGACAATAGACAATATTGTCTATTGTTCCGGCACGGTGGCGCAGCGGTAGAGTTGCTGCCTTACAGCGAATGCAGCGCCGGAGACTCAGGTTCGATCCTGGCTACGGGCGCCGTCTGTATGGAGTTTGTACGTTCTCCCCGTGACCTGCGTGGGTTTTCTCCGAGATCTTCGGTTTCCTCCCACACTCCAAAGACGTGCAGGTTTGTAGGTTAATTGACTGGGTAAATGTTAAAAAAAATAAATTAAAATTTGTTCCTGGTGTGTGTAGGATAGTGTTAATGTGCGGGGATCACTGGTCGGCGCGGACTTGGTGGGCCGAAAGGGCCTGTTTCCGCGCTGTAGAATCTAAATCTAAAAAGAAATATAGACAATAGACAATAGGTGCAGGAGTAGGCCATTCGGCCCTTCGAGCCAGCACCATCATTCAATGTGATCATGGCTGATCATTCTCAATCAGTACACCGTTCCTGCCTTCTCCGCATACCCCCTGACTCCGCTATCCTTAAGAGCTCTATCTAGCTCTCTCTTGAATGCATTCAGAGATTGGCCTCCACTGCTTTCTGAGGCAGAGAATTCCACAGATTTACAACTCTCTGACTGAAAAAGTTTTTCCTCATCTCTGTTCTAAATGGCCTACCCCTTATTCTTAAACTGTGGCTCCTGGTTCTGGACTCCCCCAACATTGGGAACATGTTTCTTGCCTCTAATGTGTCCAACCCCTTAATAATCCTATATGTTTCGATAAGATCCCCTCTCATCCTTCTAAATTCCAGTGTATACAAGCCTAGTTGCTCCAGTCTTTCAATATATGACAGTCCCGCCATTCCGGGAATTAACCTAGTAAACCTATGCTGCACGCCCTCAATAGCAAGAATATCCTTCCTCAAATATGGAGACCAAAACTGCACACAGTACTCCAGGTGCGGTCTCACTAGGGCCCTGTACAACTGCAGAAGGACCTCTTTGCTCCTATACTCAACTCCTCTTGTTATGAAGGCCAACATTCCATTGGCTTTCTTCAATGCATGCTGTACCTGCATGCTTCCTTTCAGTGACTGATGCACTAGGACACCCAGATCTCGTTGTACGTCACCTTTTCCTAACTTGACACCATTCAGATAATAATCTGCCTTCCTATTCTTACCACCGAAGTGGATAACCTCGCCTTTATCCACATTAAACTGTATCTGCTATGCATCTGCCCACTCACACAACCTGTCCAAGTCACCCTGCAACCTCATAGCATCTTCCTCACAGTTCACATTACCACCCAGCTTTGTATCATCTGCAAATTTGCTAATGGTACTTTTAATCCTTTCATCCAAGTCATTAATGTATATTGTAAATAGCTGCGGTCCCAGCACCGAGCCTTGCTGTACACCACTAGTTACTGCCTGCCATTCTAAAAGGGACCCATTTATCCCCACTCTTTGCTTTCTGTCTGTCAACCAATTTTCTATCCATGTCAGTACCCTACCCCTAATACCATGTGCTCTAATTTTGCCCACTAATCTCCTATGTGGGACCTTGTCGAAGGCTTTCTGAAAGTCGAGGTACACCACATCCACTGGCTCTCCCCTGTCAATATTCCTAGTTACATCCTCAAAAAATTCCAGAAGATTAGTCAAGCATGATTTCCCCTTCACAAATCCATGCTGACTCCGAACAATCTTGTTACTGTGATCGAAATGCTTCGCTATTTCGTCTTTTATAATTGACTCCGATATCTTCCCCACCACTGATGTCAGACTAACTGGTCTATAATTTCCCATTTTCTCTCTCCCTCCTTTCTTAAAAAGTGGGATAACATTAGCTACCCTCCAATCCACAGGAACTGATCCTGAATTTATAGAACATTGTAAAATGATTACCAATGCGTCCACAATTTCTAGAGCCACCTCCTTAAGTACCCTGGGATGCAGACCATCAGGCCCTGGGGATTTATCAGCCTTCAGTCCCATCAGTCTACCCAAAACCATTTCCTGCCTAATGTGGATTTCCTTCAGATCCTCCGTCACCCTAGGATCTCTGGCCACTAGGACATCTAGGGCATTGTTTGTATCTTCCTTAGTGAATCCAGATCCAAAGTACCGGTTCAACTCGTCTGCCATTTCCTTGCTCCCCATAATAAATTCCCCAGCTTCTGTCTTCAAGGGACCCACATTTGCCTTGACTATTTTTTTCCTCTTCACATACCTAAAAAAGCTTTTACTATCCTCCTTTATATTATTTGCGAGCTTACCCTCGTACCTCATTTTTCTCCCCATATTGCCTTTTTAGTTATCTTCTGTTGCTCTTTAAAAGAGTCCCAATCCTCTGGCTTCCCACTCTTCTTTGCTATGTTATACTTCTCTTTTATTTTTATGCTGTCCTTGACTTCCCTTGTCAGCCACTGGTGCCTCTTACTCCCCTTAGAATCTTTCCTCCTCTTTGGGATAAATTGATCCTGCAACTTCTGCATTATTCCCAGGAATACCTGCCATTGCTGTTCCACCGTCTTCACTGTTAGGGCCTCCTTCTAGTCAAATCTGGGCAGCTCCTGCCTCATGCCTCTGTAATCTCCTTTGCTATACTGCAATACTGACACTTCCGTTTTTCCCTTCTCCCTCTCAATTCGTCGGCTTGTTTTAGGATAGTTTGGGGAACTGCGGTTGTACAAGTGTGGATTGAATGCCAAACAGGTTTGAGAATTGCAAATCAATATAAATTTCCATCTTGACACACAGCAAAATGTGAATCACCTGCAAGCAGGAATAATCTTAGTGGCCACAAGATGGCGGTGGCAAGCTGTTGAATAGTCTTTGTGGTTTAACAGTGTAATCCCAAGTCTCACCCCACCATTACTTATATATGTGGTGTTATTGAAAATTCAGCTCTGTAGCTGAGACAGAGAGTCGTACCTCAATGGAAATCAGAACCTACTGTGCCGTCTCTACACGAGGAACATGTTGAAAGATATTGAAGGGAATGGCAGAAGGTGTTATGAGCAAGATAGAAAGAATGGAAACCCTAAACAGTTCCGAACAGTAATTAACTCTGGCACAGAGCTTATTGATCTCATAAGATTTTATTAGCATTTTAATTTGGCTTTGCTTGGTTTGCCAACATTTCAAGTGGAAATAAAAGGTCACGGAGCACTGTTTCAAAGTTCCCTTGGGTGAATTGGTCAATATCTGTCCTTCGGATAACATTGCAAATGTTACGATCACAATTCTATATCTGCTTTCAAATCAGCTTGCACCTTTCCCATTCCAAGAGTGCCTATTCTTCAAAACCACTATCAGCAATTTGTAAGGTGCTTTGAAATTTGCCTAAAGTAATGGAGTAGTGAGATTCAGAAGAAGAATCCCGATCCAAAATGTCACCTATCCATATGCTCCAGAGATGCTGCCTGACCCGCTGAGATACTCCAGCATTTTGTGTCCTTTTTCCCCCCTAACGACATGCCTGGTGGAATAGAAATACCATCGTGCAGTGTTCAGGGTCATCAGAACCAGTGTGAAGAATTTATCCAAAGAGGGAAATTGATCTGTCAACAGTCATAAAACACAAAATACATGAAACATGAAATTAAAGTGATGAGTGGAAAGGCTTGGGGGATGTGCAAAGGTTGAGGAGGGGAGGGGGGGTGGAGTCAGTCTCAGTATCAGTCTACCCCATGACAGAAGAGGGAGGAGTTGTACAGTTTGATAGCCACAGGGAAGAAGCTTGTTGTAAAAAGCTCACAATCCCCAAGCTTTCATGAACATTTAAATTGCTGATCGCCAGAATTCTCCTGGTTTCTCAACTCCCTCAGGTCTGGCATTTCCACAAGTGCCATTTTCTCACCTCGCTGCTTGTAGATCACCAGTTTGGTTTAGTTTAGAAATACAACGTGGAAACAGGCCCTTTGGCCCATCGAGTCTGCGATCCCTTCACATTAACGCTATCCTATGCCCACTAGGGACAATTTACCATTATACCAAGCCAATGAAGCCACAATCCTGTACGTCTTTGGAGCGTGGGAGGAGACTGGAGATCCCGGAGAAAACCCATGCAGGTCTCGGGGAGAACGTACAAACTCCGTAGAGGTAGCAACCGTAGTCAGGATTGAATCCGGGTCTCTGACGCTGTAAGGCAACAACTCTCCCGCAGCGCCACTGTGCCAGGTGATCTCTCACATTGTTTAAATTCCAATTCCTGCAGCCTCCAGTCTGGAATCAGTAAACAGGAGGTGGCACAGTGGTGGAGCGGTGGAGTTGCTGCCTTCCAGTGCCAGAGACCGGGGTTTGATTTTGACTACGGCTGCTGTCTGCACAAAGTTTGTATGTTCTCCCTGTGACCGTGTGGGTTTTCTCCGGGCGCTCCGGTTTCCTCCCACTCTCCAAAGGCGTACAGGTTTGTAGGTTCATTGGCTTTGGTAAAATTGCAAATTGCCTCAAGTGTTTATTTAGATTTTTTAGATTTAGATTTAGAGATACAGCGCGGAAACAGGCCCTTCGGCCCACCGGGTCCGCGCCGCCCAGCGATCCCCGCACATTAACACTATCCTACACACACTAGGGACAATTTTTACATTTTCCCAGCCAATTAACCTACATACCTGTACGTCTTTGGTGTGTGGGAGGAAACTGAAGATCTCGGAGAACACCCACACAGGTCACGGGGAGAACGTACAAACTCCGTACAGACGGCGCCCATTAGTCAGGATCGTACCTGAGACTCCGGCGCTGCATTCGCTGTAAGGCAGCAACTCTACCGCTGCGCCACCGTGCCACCAGTAGGTAGTACTGGTGTACTATCGCTGGTCAGCACGGACTTGGTGGGCCGAAGGGCCTGGTTCCACCCGCTGTATCTCTAAAGTAAAGTCTAAAGTATCGTCTCTTTGGCTGCCATCTGACTCTTAAACACCCAACTTACACATCCCCTCAGTCCCCTCACCCTCTCACACAGAATCTGATGCGTGGAATCAGCTCGACGCAGACTGCTTTAACATCTTTCATAGGACTATCAGTTACTTTATTTCTCCAGGATGTCTGGATATTCCATTGAATTTACTTACAAAAGGAATATTTTATTTTATTATTAATTCCCATTGATGTAGCCTTGAGTCTTCTGATCTGTCAGTCTAGTATACAACAGACACCAAATGATGCAATCTTTTCAAATATTCAGCTCTGTCTGTTATCACGGTGCTGTTGATCGTCATTCTGCAGTAATATTTCTGCAGAGGCAGTTTGCAACTGAGGTTTTATCACAAGTTTAGTCATTTGCTTTTATTTTGGTTCTCGATCGTGATTTCTTGTTTTTCGCCCTCATTTCATTCTGAATTATTTTCTCTGACAACATCAAGCCTCGAAATTTGTCAGAGGGGAATTGAGGCTCAAGATTCTCATTAGGTTCACCCTTTGCTGCTCAAAGCCACCATCCTTCAGCATTGCAGCCAAATAGACAGTAAACTCCGTGGGTTTTAATGGAGATTTTGCGATATATAAAATTCTTCGTCTCTGCTGCGTTATGAAATGCTGGCATCATGGAGTCGTACAGCACACGGGAGAAACCCTTCAGCCCAACGAGTCAGCGACACCTATCAAGGTCCCATTTACACTGAGCCTATTTTATTCTTCTTGCTCAGGACAGCATGGTGGCACAGTGGTAGAGTTGCTGCCTCACAGTGCCAGAGAAGTGGGTTCAATCTTGACTAAGGGTGCTGTCTGTACGGAGTTTGCACGTTCTCCCCGTGACCTGCGTGGGTTTGCTCCGGGTGCTCCGGTTTCTTCCCACACTCCAAAGACGTACAGGTTTGTAGGCTGATTGGCTTGAGTAAAAATTGTAAATTGTCCCTAGTGTGTGTAGGATGGTGCCAGTGTACTGGGTGATTGCTGGTCAGCACGGACTCGGTGGGCCGAAGGGCCTTTTTTCCCGCGCTGTATCTCTAAACTAAACATCCTTCTCAGCTCCACCACCCTCCCAAACTATTTTATTCTTCTCACATCCCCTCAGCTCCACCACCCTCTCCACCCTGATTCTACCTGCACATTTGTGGGCAATTTGCAATGGTGAATTAATCCACCTAAACACCAGAGGTGAGAATTGCTTTCAGGTCTCTGAAGATGAGAGGCAGCAGCTCTGTTGGCTGCATCACTGTGCTGCCCAGTTTCCATGGTTCAAGGCGAATGTGTTTCTTCCTTTTACCAGCTACTCAGCTCATTGATCCACCTCTTCATTTGGTTTTGGAATAGAGTGCACTGCGGAGGCAATGAATAGCCATCCCTAAATGCCAACATTCCTTCCTCAGATAGAACCATTTCCAAACTGGACAGATGGTGGGAGTGGCTTCCCTCTGTTATTGTTTAGTTTATTATTGTCATGTGTACTGAGAACAGTGAAAAGCTTTCTGTTGCGTGCTATCCAGTCAAACAAAAGACTATACTTTAATATAATATAGCCATTCACAGTGCACAGATTAAGGATAAAGGGTACAATATTTAGTGTAAGATTTTAGATTTAGAGATACAGCGTGGAAACATGCCCTTCAGCCCACCGAGTCCGCGCCGCCCAGCGATCCCCGCACATTAACACTATCCTACACCCACTAGGGACAATTTTTACATTTACCCAGTCAATTAACCTACATACCTGTACGTCTTTGGAGTGTGGGAGGAAACCGAAGATCTCGGAGAAAACCCACGCAGGTCACGGGGAGAGCGTACAAACTCCGTACAGACGGCGCCCGTAGTCAGGATCGAACCTGAGTCTCCGGCGCTGCATTCGCTGTAAGGCAGCAACTCTACCGCTGCGCCACCGTGCCGCCCAAGATAAAGTCCGATTAAAGATATCACAAGCATCTCCAATGAGGTAGATGGGAGGTCAGGACCGCACTCTAGCTGATGAGAGGACCTTTCAGTTGCCTGATAACAGTTGGGGAGAAACTGTCCCTGAATCTGGAGATATGCGTTTTCAAACTTCTGCACCTCTTGCCTGATGGGAGAGGGAGGAATGGAGTGTAGCCGGGGTGAGACTGGTCCTTCATTATGCTGGTGGACTTGTCGAGGCAGCGTGAAGTGTAGATGGTGTCGATGGAAGGGTGGTTGGTTTGTGTGATAGAGAGTAGACAACAGGTGAAGGAGTAGGCCATTCGGCCCTTCGAGCCAGCACGCCATTCACCGTGATCATGGCTGATCATGCACAATCAGTACCCCGTTCCATCCTTCTCCCCATATCCCTTGACTCCGCTCTCATTAAGAGCTCTATCTGTCTGGGGTACATCCACAACTCTGCAATTTCTTGCGGTCTAGGATGGAGCTGATCCCAAACCAAGCTGTGATGCATCATAGAAACATAGAAACATAGAAACATAGAAACATAGAAACATAGAAAATAGGTGCAGGAAGAGGCCATTTGGCCCTTCGAGCCAGCACCGCCATTCATTGTGATCATGGCTGATCATCCACAATCAGTAACCCGTGCCTGCCTTCTCCCCATATCCCTTGATTCCGCTAGCCCCTAGAGCTCTATGTAACTCTCTTTTACATTCATCAAGTGAAATGGCCCCTGCTGCCTTCTGTGACAGAGAATTCTACAGAGCTTTCCATGGCGCATCTGTAAAAGTTGTCAAGGGTTGTTGGGGACATGCCAAACTTCCTGAGCCTTCTAAGGAAGTAAAGGCAGCAGTGTGCTTTCTTGGCCATAGCTTCGACTGTGGCTAGTCCAGGACAAATTGCCGGTGATGTTTATTCCTGGGAACTTGAAGCTTTGGACCATAACTACTTTGGCACCACTGGGTGTGTGTGTGTGTTGCTTTGCTTTCTGAATTTGATCACATTCTCCTTTGTCTCGCTAACATTGAGGGAGAGGTTGACATTGAACCTTCGCTGCTATATTTGGAAGAACAATGTATCTCAGGAAACATGTTCCCAATGTTGGGGGAGTCCAGAACAAGGGGGCACAGTTTAAGAATAAGGGGAAGGCCATTTAGAACTGAGATGAGGAAGAACTTTTTCAGTCAGAGAGTTGTGAATCTGTGGAATTCTCTGCCTCAGAAGGCAGTGGAGGCCAATTCTCTGAATGCATTCAAGAGAGAGCTGGATAGAGCTCTTAATGATAGCGGAGTCAGGGGGTATGGGGAGAAGGCAGGAACGGGGTACTGATTGAGAATGATCAGCCATGATCACATAGAATGGCGGTGCTGGCTCGAAGGGCCGAATGGCCTCTTCCTGCACCTATTGTCTATTGTCTATTGTCTATTGTCTATCTAGTCTGTTTCCCAGCTTTTCCCTCACATTATTCTTCCTTCAAATAACTGCCTTACCGAAAAAACGTGATTGAAACTCCTCTCATCCAGCTTTCTGGCAGTGAACTCCAGCTAGTTGCAAACTAACTTTTCCTCCTGTTCTTGATTACTTAGTCTTGAAAGAAATATTTATTTAAAGAGGTTTTGCCAAGTATACGATAAACTTTGAAATATAGGCAGCTGAAGACTGAAAGACTTTAAGGCAGATGACATGTTTGATGCTTCACAATGTTCAGCAAGCTGGCAGAGGTTGAAGCAAAGACTGACTGGGAAAGTCCAGGCTAAATGCGCTGCTTGGATGCTTCGGAATCATTCCCTTGGGGAGGCAAGTGGAAATGATTGATATTTATATCTTATCTCATAATTATAACAACACACAAAGATATCACTCAACCTATAGGGAAAAAACACGCAGATGCTGGTTTAAATCGAAGGTAGACGCAAAATGCTGGAGTAACTCAACGGGTCAGGCAGCCTCTCGGGGAGAGAAGGAATGGGTGACGTTTCGTCTGAGGAAGGGTCTCGACCCGAAATGTCACCCATTCCTTCTCTCCCGAGATGCTGCCTGACCCGCTGAGTTACTCCAGCATTTTGTATCACTCAACCTACATGGATGTTACATGTTACAATGCCCATATTTGTATCATCAGGCATGACAGCAATTTAAAGAAGGGTCCCGATCCACAACATCAACTATCCATGTTTTCCAGGGATACTGCCTGACCCGCTGAGTCATTCCAGCATTTTGTGTCTTTTCTACGACTCTAGTCATTATATACATTGAAGTATACAGGCGGAGGTAGAGATGGACTTAGAGTAAAGGAATGGAGTTCCCCACAACAATATACTTGAACACAAATTGTTTTTAAGAAGATTGAAGAGAATTGGCGTACAGTTAAATCGACAAGTTAAATCTATAAATTATTTGAACATACAAATCATGTTTGCTTGTGGAAAGCAGTGCAATGTATGTAAATGTATGACAGTTATGATCAGCTGCATGCACACATGCAGGAAAGCAGCAGTTAGAAAGTGGAATAAAGGAGTTTCAGATTGGTTAACGAGCCACCATGTAGCTTCATGTTCCTTCTATATTCTCTGCACCATTTCACAGTCAGTGTAGTCTGAAGCATATACATCATAATTAGTTGCCTTACCAGTGACACTACAACTGTAGCTAAATCCATGTCTTTCGTTCTATCATCTGTCATCTTTTAACTTAGTATTACTGTTTTAATGATTCATCTCTCAGTGTTTGCATTTCCTCTGCCGCCACAAATGAATGGTTTTATTCGTATCTGGATAGTAACTGTTGACAAATATTCAAAGATCACATTTCCCCCTTGACCCAAAACACACTCATCCTCACACTTTCCCAAGGATCAAGGGATTTGTTTCTCTGTTCCCTACGTTTGTCGACTGAGGCTGTTGGGAGCAAGATGCCCGTGTGCATTGGTGACCTGATATTCCGAAAGACAAAGAGCAGGAATGTAAAGCAATCCTGACAACATCTGGGAAAGAATAGACAGCAAACATTTCAAACAACTTCTTCAAAACATGGTAAACACTATAGATGGCACAGGTTTAATATAAGACAGGGAATGGGATGGGAGATAGACACAAAATGCTGGAGCAACTCAGCGGGACAGGCAGCATCTCTGGTGAGAAGGAATGGGTGACGTTTCAGACTGAACCTTCTTCAGCATCTGCAGTTCTTTCCCACACAATGGAATGGGAGAGTTGAGTTACTCCATTTTTTTTTGTCTTTCCCAGATAATACACTACCCTTTTTAACGAAAGTCCTGCTGGTTTAGTATCTGTCTCACCAGGGCACCGCACCTTGACACTTGATGCACACTGCGAATGGGCACTGCAGACTACTTTTCAGTCTGAGGAAAGGTCGCGACCTGAAACGTGACCCATCCTTTTGCTCTCTGATCCGCTGAGTTACTGCAGCACGTTTTGTCTATCCGCAGACTACCCTGACGACCACTGACTACTCCAGAGATTGGAAGGCCCTGCCAAGAATTATGCGTAACATTTTACTCCACTTCTTGCACCCTTCTGAACTTTTTCTCCACTTCACTTTGGTCTTCTGTATCATCACCATGGAGAGGATAAATCGTGATTGAAATTTAACTTAACTGATCTGGCTCCCAGAAGGCAGCATACCAATGAAGACATTGAAGACAATGAAGACCGTGAGCTCAATGGACATCCATCATCTGCCTTACAGCACTTACAGCACCAGAGACCCAGGTTCGATCTCGACTAAGGGTGCTGTCTGTACAGAGTTTGTACGTTCTCTCCGTGTCAGCGCGGGTTTTCTCCGAGATCTTCGGTTTCCTCCCACACTCCAAAGACGTACAGGTTTGTAGGTTAATTGGCTTGGTATCAATGAAACATTGTCCCTAGTGTGTGTAAGATAGTGTTAATGTGTGGGGATCGCTGGTTGGTGCAGACTCGTTGAGCTGAAGAGCTTGTTTCCACGCTGTATCTCTAAACTAAACTAATAATTATACATGCATTGGTCACGTTTCAACCTTTCAAAAGGGGAGAGAGCTGCAATGGCAATTCCTCAGACTGATGATCTGCTGTTTTTATGATTTCTTGTGGCGTCCCCTAACCAACGATGAATCCTAACATAGACACAAAATGTTGGAGTAACTCGGTGGGACAGGCAGCATCTTGCCCATCAGAGATGCTGCTTGTCCCGATGAGTTACTTCAGCATTTTGTGTCCATCTTTGGTGTAAACCAGCACCTGCAGTTCCTTCCTACACAATGAAGCCGAACAGTTCCTTCATAGACCCAACCTAGACAAAATGTGATTTCTAGTCTGCAGCTTTATATACATTGGTAAAACACGATAGAATACTTACTAACACATTTCCCCATCTGAACTTTGAACATGCCATCGTACAAAAAACAAAAGGTTAAATAAGACAGAATGTTCTCTAGTTTCAGGTTGAGTTTAGTTTTGTGGAAACAGGCCCTTCACCCCACCAAGTCCATGCTGACCATCGATCTCCCGTTCACACTAGATCTCTGTGACCCCACTTTCACACCCGCTCCCCACATATTAGGAGAAATTTATTAAGGCCAGTTAGCCTACAGATCTGCCCGTCTTTGGGATGTGCATGCAAACCAGAGCACAGGGAGAACGTGCAAACTCCTCATGGACAGCATTCAAGGTCAGCAACAGGGTACTGATTGAGAATAATCAGCCATGATCACATTGAATGGCGGTGCTGGCTCGATGGGCCGAATGGCCTTCTCCTGCACCTATTTTCTATTGTCTATTGTCTATTAAGGTCAGGGTTGGACTTGTGTGTCTCTGGTGCTGTGAGGCAGCAGCTCTACCAGCTATGCCACTGTGCCACCTCTTTAGTACTATCATCATGCAGCAATCTCATCTACATTGTTATAACTTAATGGTACCAGCCTATCATATAATAATAATAATAATAATAATAATAAGGGAATGCATCACCTCTCAACAGTGGATACATAAAATGGAGTCTTGTCACTTAAATGGCTTTGGAATTTTTGCATTTTGGAATTCGAGGAGCTAAGGTAGACACACACTATTCGCACCAAGGAGAAAACACACCATTTGTTCTTCACATCCTGCTCTTTTCACCAGGAGGACTGACGAGTTGTGGGTGTGGGTATCACCACAATAGCTATTAATACATCACATTGCTAAATGTAGCGCCACCGATGGGTTTTTGAGAGCGGCATTAATAATTCCATGCAAGCTAATTCCCTAATCATAGCTGTGTCATCGGACGACTTGATTAGAGGAACAAAATGTCACGATTCAAGCTCGCGCACGAGTTTCAATATAAAATAAAACATTACCCTTCCATAAATAAGACTTTACTCTATGAACTGAAAAATGACTCTCTACATAATGTCATCTGACTAAGTGAGCCTCGAGCAATCAATAAATCCTTTTATTGCTACTGAACAGCATGTCAGTATACCATTGTTAACTTGCATCCCCTCTCTCTCCATCCCTCCCCCACCCTGGTCGTTGGACTAGTTTCACTGTCGTCCTGCTGAGTTTCATTGACTGTATTACTCGTTATCACCTTGCCCAGAGCTAACAATGGACCATTGTGGGCTCCGCATTTCCGTGATAATCGTTGCTGGCTTTGATCTGTCTTTTTGCACATCTTTCATTAATTTGTTCCATGTACTTTTTCACATCTCCCGGTTCCCTCTCTCCCGACCCTCAGTCTGAAGAAGGGTCCGAAAAGCTACCTATTCCTTTTCTTCAGAGGTGCTGCCTGACCTGCTGAGTTACACCATCTTCTTGAGTCTGTCTTTGGTGTAAGCCAGCAACAGAAGTTCGTTCCCACACATTCTTTAGTTTTATGCAGTTTGAAGAACGTGACAAGTGGGTTATATTTATTAAGAGGTTAGCTCAAAATTATTGAAAGGAGTGGGAAGTTAAGACAAGATGCTGATGACATTCAAAGTCCAATGATCTTCAGGCAGGTCAGATAGGGTTAAAATAAGCCAGTTAAACAGAAAGTTTAAAATGGTGTGTAGTTTCCACTGCAGAATATGGAAGTTAACAAAAACAGGGAGGGTGACATTTTTCTCTTCTTTCTTAGGTGGTTCCTTGGGATTGAAAGACAAAAAATGGTGGAGTAACTCAGCGGCATCTCTGGAGAGAAGGAATGGGTGAAGTTTTGGGTGGCACCGTGGCGCAGCGGTAGAGTTGCTGCCTTACAGCGAATAATAATAATAATAATAATGCATTACATTTATATAGCGCTTTTCATACACTCAAAGAAATGCAGCGCCGGAGACTCAGGTTCGATCCTGACTACGGGTGCCGTCAGTACGGAGTTTGTACGTTCTCCCCATGACCTGCGTGGGTTTTCTCCGAGATCTTCGGTTTCCTCCCACACTCCAAAGACATACAGGTACGTAGGTTAATTGACTGGGCAAATGTAAAAATTGTCCCTAGTGGGTGTAGGATAGTGTTAATGTGCGGGGATCGCTGGGCAGCGCGGACCCGGTGGGCCGAAGGGCCTGTTTCTGCACTGTATCTCTAAATCTAAAAAATCCTTCTTATGACCCTTCTTCAGATTGATGAAAACCTGCTTCCATGATGGTTTATGGGCTCTGAGGCCAAAAGGGAGAACTGAAGACTCTTCCACAGATAGGGTTGGAGGTGCCTTAACGACAGGTGGAGGGAAGTCTTGATCTGCAAACATCGTTTTTTCTTTGTTTACACAAAAGCATTGCAGGCATATTGAAGACAGTGGCGAATTTCCTCATCAACGCCTTCCTTTGCTGACAGTTGGCACCAAAGAAGTGGCGATATGTTGTTACCTCCTTCTCTGGGAACTGTTGTCTATCCAATCCATATGAATGAAAGGAAAGTGCCCAATACATTTGGCAACCAGGATCTTGGCAGAAACAATGTTGAGAAGTCTCAATTATTTCGAGAGCGGTGTGAATCAATGCTGTTTGTACTCTAATGAGACCCTAATTGATAATCTCGTAGGAAATGGCTCGCGATGCAGTTGGGGTATTTTGCTTTTGGATGAGATGCCGTGCTAGGGTAGAGTAGAAGTAGCTTTCCCCTGACTTAGGTGTTGATCAAGTGCTGAAATGGGAAGAGTTCCACTCCTTGGTACTAAATTACCACAGGGGGAAAAAAAAGCCAAATACAGAGAGCATTCTGATTTTTGCTAAATTAAATGAACATCGACTCAGCAGCTTTAATGTTGGAACAAACTCACTCAACCTGAGCAGATCCCTTCCAGCACTTGTTCTTTGGCAGACAAATCCTGCTCATTCATCTTGATATTCTTTGTTGAGGTGTGACTTGGCCCCTTGGAGTGGGTTCCCTCATTAACTTCAGTTTGACGGAAACTGCTTGATACCAGACTTAGTCAAACATGGCCTTGATTTCTCAGGCAGTCACTTTCACATCAGCTCTTTAATCCATATTTTGACTTGGGTTGTCTTTAGACTCTAGACTTCAGAGATTCAGCGCGGAATCAGGCCCTTCAGCCCACCGAGTCCGGCCGACCATAGATCACTCATACACTAGTTCTATCCTGCAGGCTAATGGTCATTTACAGAAAGCAATTAACCTACAAACCTGCACATCTTTGGAATGTGGGAGGAAACCAGAGCATTTGGAGAAAACCCACGTCGCCACAGGAAGAACCTGCAAACTGGGTACAGGCAGTACCCATAGTGAGGATCGAACCCAGCTTTCTGGCATTGTAAGACAGCAACTCTACCGTTGTGCCACTGTGCCTCCCCTTGTGTTAAGATCTTTAGCTAAGTGCACCTCTGATAGTCAAGAATCTACTGGGGAAACACAAATAATGACAAGTAGCCACCACTACCTGACACCTTTACCACCCATTAGCCCAGGAGACTAGAGGTGGTAATGAACAGTCTGATCAGAATTGTGGCTATGAAGCACTTTTGCTTCAGGTTATTGATACATTCAGAACAATCCTTGTTCCAATGAAGTGCAGGTAGTGTCTTCCTGAGCACTCCTGAGTATAGTGCATTCAATTTTAATTAGAAATGTGCTCACTAAATGTTGAGCTTGCTCTGGCCGTGAGTGAGGAGAGGATACATTGCTATCCTTCATGGGTAACCAATGTTTACCTGTTAGTGCCCACACATGAAGGTTGCAAGGTCACAGAGGGTATGCAAAGCAAGGAGAACAGGGGGCAGAAGGGAAGAGGCAGGCTGCAGTAAATGGTCTTTGGCAGCGTGATCTTGAATCTGATTTTAAATAAATAATTGAAATAAACAGGAAAACGTGGCAACAGCGAAATGGAGGAGGAGGATCCAAGAACATCCTCATCCCTCAATAATAATGGGGATACTATATGAGCTCTGAAGGCAAGGACAATGCATTTGTAACCATGAAATGTCAAATGCATGAGGACTCCTTTTCTTTCTGAGATGCACACCACCCACTGAAATGTCTTCGGTTCAATTAAAGTGATGTGTTATCCAGAAATAACTGTGAGCAAACAATGTCGCCAAGGCTGCGAGATCAGACAATATTCAGGCTGTAGCACACAAGATGTGTTCCAGATCAAGCCATGCTTCAAGCTAAGGTTGTTCCAGTCCAGTTACCACACTGAAATTTACCTGACAATTTAGTTTAGTTAAGAGATACAGCAGCTTTCAGCCCACAGACTCCCCTGCTAGCCATCGGTCATCCGTTCACACTAGTTCCCATTTTCTAATCCAACCCCTCCAATGCGCGTGAGGGGTCATTTTACATAGGCCAACTAACCTAGAAATGTTCACGACTTTGCGACATTCCCCAGTTCTGTTGCCTCTTCGCAAGTAGTAGGTAAAATCCAATCTGACTAATCAGATCAATTTTCAATCAATAACAAAGTGATACAAGGTGTCATGGACAAGATCACACAGCTCCAGACCTATCAAAAAAAACGTTGGTACATTATCAACCCTAGAGTTCAATTCCAGAGAAGAGGTGAGAGTGACTGCCCTTGACTCCAGTTGTAACATTACATCAATTCCACCCTCTGATGCCAGTTCACAGCACCATCCCATTGCCACATCAATTTCCTTGCGACTTCATCTCTCTATGGTGGAAACCTCTGCACACTGGAAGTTAAATCTGTTCAGCATGTGAGTGTTGGGCTCTTTCATTAATAACTCTGCTTAGCTTAAGACTCAATTAGTTTAGTTTAGTTTAGTTTAGAGATACAGCGCGGAAACAGCCCCTTTGGCCCACCGAGACCGCGCCAGCAATCCCTGCACACTAAATCTATCCTGCACACACTGGGGAACAATTTACCATTTTACCAAGCCAAATAGCCTATGTCTTGGAAGTGTGGGAGGAGACCACAGCACCTGGAGAAAACACACACAGCTCACGGGGAGAATGTACAAACTCCATACAGACGGCACCCGCAGTCAGGATCGAACCTGGGTCTCCGGCGCTGTGAGGCAACAACTCTACCGCTGCGCCACCGCTCTGTATCACTAAACTGAACTAAACTAATTGAGTCTTAAGTTAAGCAGAGATATTAATGAAAGAGTCCTACTTCTCAGCAATCTGGTTCAAATGGCAAAATCCGAAGGGCGCCTTCACAGAGTGACCAGCGAGGCTGGGGATTTGCAATCAACTCAATCAAACTATTCTTACTAATTGTAACCACATGGGAAATTCGTTCCAAAAAAACACTGAAACAAGCAAATTTAAATAACCATCTGTCCAACTCCAAAAAAACCCCCATTCAAATAAACATTCAGACTAATCACACATGTCCTTTGAATCCGAAGTGAATGCCATGCCTCAGACTCGTGGCCTGCTCTATGACTGATTACAGCTATTGTTTCCAAATCGACCCGCGGCAGATTGCTGCACAGTACAATCTGTATCGGATGCATTGCAGCAACATAACCGAATGGGATCATCTACACCTGTGATTGCTGCCCCACAACAATGGGGAAACCAAGTTAATTATTAAACCAGTTTTATCCTTTACCAGCAGATATTGCTTTATCATTTCCAGGACAAAACTCTGGAACTCCTTAACACAATGATAGGATTAGCTTCAACGGAAGGGCAGGAGAAAATTGCACTGTTTATAACTTCTCACTCAACGAGGCCTGGGCAATAAATGTTGACATTGCCAGACAAATCCCGAGAACTAATGTTTAAAGTTTGTGACTCTAATAATGGGACAGTACTCTCCATATCTTTCCAATCTGACACACTTCCCTATCCTCATTGAGAGTCTCAGAGTCAAGAGTCATACAGCATGGAAACAGGCCCTTCAGCCCAACTGGTCCATGCTGACCAAGATGCCCTATCTAACCCAGTCCCATTTGCCCACATTTGACCAATATCTCACTAAACCTTTCCTATCTTAGTTTATCATTTCTGAATAACTCAATCTCCCTATTGTCACTTAGCATGGCTATTGCCAGAAAACCTTCACGTAGAACTTTAGAGTCATAGAGGCATATAGCATAGAAAGAGGCCCTTTGGCCCAACTTGCCCACATAGATCAACATGCTCCAACTACACGAGTCCCACCTGTCTGTGTTTGCCCCATATCCCTCAAAACCTATTCTATCCATGTACCTGTCTAAATGTTTCTTAAACGGTGTGATAGTACCTGCCTCAACTATCTCCTCCAGCAGCTTATTGCATACATGCACCACCCTTTGTGTAAAATAGTTACCCCTCAGGTTCCTATTAAATCTTTTCCCCCTCACCTTAAACCTATGTTGTCTTGTCCGCGATTCCCCTATGGGCAAAAGACTCTACGTGCATTTACCTGATCTATTCCTCTCATGATTTTATACACCTCTCTAAGATCACCCTTCTTCCTCCTGCACTCCGAGGATTAAACTCCTCGCCTGCTCAACCCCTCCCTATAGCCCACGACCTCTAGTTGTGGCAACATCCTCATAAATCTTCTCAGCAACTTTTCTAACTTGACAGCATCTTTCCTTTAACAGGGTGACCAAAACCGAACACAATACTCTAAGTATGGCCTCACCAATGTCTTACACAACAGTAACATGACCTCCCAACTTTATTTAATGCCTTGCCATAACCCAAGAATATCACCTCGTTCTGTTCTTTCAATTCTTTCTGCATATAACTTGGTAAAGATGCTAGGGATTGACATATTCTTTAGAAGTCTGTGCACAATATCCTTTTTAAAATAATGTTTCTCAAAGTGCCCAGTATATTTTGTATTGAAGGTTCCGTTAAATTAAATATGATTTGCTATATAATCACACACAATCACACAATAATACTTTATTAGCCAAGTATGTTTTGCAACATATGTTGCAAGGATGGTGAGGTTTGCTTCAATTTATTGTGGGATTTCACTTTCTTCCCGACACCCGCACGATTGTAACCTTTTATTAAGATTTATGGAAAAATTAATTCCAATATCTTTCCGTAATAAGCAAGACTGGAGAATTTTGGTGTGCGTAACATGAATTAAAAACTCTCCCTTTTAAAAGGCAAAAAAAAATGTAAAAGCAATTTTAATGAAAGTAGATTACTCGACAGTCAAATGATTCTTAATTGAAGATAATTAAAATGACAGCAATGACATTTTTAATGATATGTCATGCTTTCAAAGTCAAAAAGTGTCAAACTTCAGATAAGTAGACTCTGGTGCACTTCAGTGATAACTTCCACACTTTGTTCCGATGTACATTATCTAATGGTTCATTATTACATTTTTATTTTCTGAAGGTGGTGATTAAAATTAATTCGGAAGCGCTGAAATTAAAAAAAGAAGACAAATTTTGAGAGGGACGGACAGAGTTGACGTGGGTAGGCTTTTCCCTTTGAGAGTGGGGAAGATTCCAACTAGGGGACATAGCTTCAGAATTGAGGGACAAAGGTTTAGGGGTAACATGAGGGGGAACTTCTTTACTCAGAGGGTTGTGGCTGTATGGAATGGGCTTCCGGTGGAAGTGGTGGAGGCTGGCTCGATTTTATTATTTAAGAGTAAATTGGATAGGTATATGGATGAGAGGGGATTAGAGGGTTATGGTCTGAGTGCAGGTAGATGAGACTAGGTCAGGGAGAATGGTCGGCGTGGACTGGTAGGGCCGGACAGGCCTGTTTCCATGCTGTAGTTGTTATATGTTGATGTTATATGTTATTAGGCACGTGGAAAAAAAAATCCATGTTAGATTAAGGCAGCTGTATAATAGAAATGATACATTATCAACTAAGCAGCTCACCTGGTCAAAGC
Source organism: Rhinoraja longicauda (assembly GCF_053455715.1). Taxonomy (NCBI): domain Eukaryota; kingdom Metazoa; phylum Chordata; class Chondrichthyes; order Rajiformes; family Arhynchobatidae; genus Rhinoraja; species Rhinoraja longicauda. Next base: position 20,622,299 of record NC_135984.1, on the reverse strand, counting down.
CTGCTCCCATATCCTTGCTCATGTCTGTCCATTCATCGCATCAACCCAGCGCTCGACAATCTACTCAGGCACTGAGTCCTCCTCTTCAATTTTTCTCATGGCCTCCCACCTCACAATTTCTAGTTTCTCTTTTGAGCCTCTGAAATTTTGCGATTCCTAGTCTCCACTATTGACCTCCAAGTCCTCAGTTACCTTACCATAAACTCTGGAAATCCCTCTCGCAGCCGCCCATCTCTTCAACACTCGTCCTTCAAAGCACTCTAAAACCAATCTCTTTGACCAAGCCTAGAGTCAGAGAGTCATACAGTATGGAAACCGGCCCTTCAGTCCAATTTGCCCATGCAGCCCCACCTGCCCGCTTTTGGCCCATTTCCCTCTAAATCTACCTTATCCATGTACCTATCTAAATGTTTCTTAAACATTGCTCTTGTACTTGCCTCAACTACCTCCTCTGGCAGCTTGTTCCGTATACACCCATCAGCCTTTATGTAAAAAAGTTACCCCTCAGGTTCCCATTAAATCTTTCCCTCCTCACCTTAAGCCTATGTCCTCTTGTTCTTGATTCCACTACTCTGAGCAAAAGGCTCTATGCATTTATCCTATCTATTCTTATGATTTTGTACAGCTCTCTGTAAGATCACCCCTTATCCTCCTGCGCTCATATTAAGCCCTAGCTATCTCAACCTCTCCCATACCTCAGTTTGACCAAGGGACTAATGAATCTTTGGAATGCTCTACCCAAGAAGGCAGTGGGTGGACTCTTGGTGGGTCCCTGGCAGGCGGACTCCCTCCCGGAGGAGATGCGGTTTTACGCGTGGAGCACCACGCGCCACCTCTACTTGGGAGTCTACCTGAGTCCCGTCACGGAGACCTGGCTGGTGAACTGGCAGGAGTTGGAGTTGAAAGTCGTCGCCCAGCTGGGGCGCTGGTCGGGTCTCCTCACAGTGCTTTCCTACCGGGGCAGGGTGTTGGTCATTAACCAACTTGTGGCCTCCCTGCTCTGGTACAGATTGACCACATTGGTCCCATCAGCCACCTTTGATGGGATCGTCCAGAAGAAGTTGGTGGACTTCTTCTGGGGCAACGGAAAGCACTGGGTCTCTGCAGCGGTCCTGAGTCTCCCGATTGAGAAGGGCGGTCAGTCGCTGGTGTGCATTCGCACCCAGTTGGCGGCTCTCCGCCTCAGGACTCTGCAGAGATACTTGTACTCGGAGCGTCCTCCCAGATGGCATGTGCTGGCGACGCGCTTTTTCCAACGGGGCCGCTGCCTTCAAGGAGGTACGCAGATCCCGATGGAGGGCGTCAGCCGGGCCGTCCTGCTGGGGATGCCCAGCTTCTACTGGGACTTGCTGAGAGTCTGGAACCTGGTTGTTGTCGACTGGGTGTCGGGGGGCCCGGGTGTGAGGGCAGCTGGCCCCTGTCCCGTCTCGCCGGGTGTCAGGGGGGCTGAAACGTGTGGAGTACTTGCGGCTGAGCAAACCCCCGCTCAACCGGAAGTACGCGTCGGACCCAGGCACCGTAATCCTTCCCGGGAGCCGGTCCCACACAACATGAGCCGCATTTCCTCGACACCCTTCATCTCCTTCTGAGACGCAGGGAGGCGTGTCCTGTATGGCCTCCTCCTCCACTAAGTGGCGGTCGGTGTTGCCTTGCGGTCGCGAGGGGGCCCCCTGGTGAGAGTCCCTCTACGCAGGGATTCTGCCCCTCTCCATCAGGGACCTGGGGTGGAGGGTATTGCACCGAGGAGTCCCCTGCAACCTGTTCCTCGCGCGGTTCACAGACTCGCCAGCCGCCCGCCACTTGTGCGGGTTGGAAGAGTCTGTGTACCACGTGTACATGCAGTGTGTCAGGTTGCAGCCCCTGATCAATATCTAAAGGGGCTGCTCCTTGCTTTTTGGCTGCACTTCTCACCCACCATCCTCATCTTTGGAAACCCTGTGCGTTGGGGAGAGTGTAGGACCGAAGATGTCCTGGTCGGGTTGCTCCTGGGCCAGGCCAAGCTGGCCATCCGCGACTCACGGCGCCAGGCGGAAGAGGGCTCTGCCTGAGCCGGCTGCCTACCCCTTTTCCGGGGTTACGTCAGTGCCCGGGTGGTGTTGGAGAGGGACTACGTGCTGTCCACGGGCACCTTGGAGGATTTCCAGGACAGCTGGGCACCGCGGGGGATTGGATGCATCCTGGATGGGGATTGTAATGTAATTGTATAATAGTTTCATTTGGTATATTTGTTTGTATTGTATTCTGGTGGTGCGTTCTGTTTTGTTTCATCGTATTGTAAATATTGGTTTTTTTAAAAATAATTGAGTACAATTTTTGATAATAATTTTTTTTTAAAGAGGGCAGTGGATATTCAGTCTTCAAAAGAGAGAGAGAGTAATATTATGTTTGGAATTGGGGGAATCAAGGAATATGTGATTTGTAATGGAAATTGGAAAGGCATGATCGTAGTGATTGGTGGAGCAGAAACAGGGAGCTGAAACCTCCTCCTACTTCCGTTGCTTCCATTCTTTCATTTTGCTGTGGGATTGTAGCAGAGTGTGGCAGTGTGATACAGTAATGCTGATGAGTGCATCGATGCTGCTTCTTGCACTTGACAATTTCAGCACTAATTTCCATCCAGCCCTCACATTCACAAGGTCCAAGTCCAACTAAACTATTATTTTCCTGACTTCTCTCTCTTGTCAGTTAAGAATATCCATCACAAGCCCTCAGACATCCATGGCTATCTGGATTAGACTTCCCCCAACCCTGCTTCTTCTAAGGACTTCATTAAACTCTCCCAGTTACTCCAGATCCGTTATTTGTCTGTTCTGACTTTCCATACCAATGCTTTTGGAATACTTCCAGTTTCTTTAATCATGGCTTTAACCATAGTTGACTGGAGTCGAAGATGTGTTTGTTACAGTCCCTGTACATCTCTCACCTGCTGTTCTACGTCAGAAGACAGTCTCCTTACTGATTGAGAATGATCAGCCATGATCACATTGAATGGCGGTGCTGGCTCGAAGGGCTGAATGGCCTCCTCCTGCACCTATTGTCTATTGTCTATTATTATTCCCTTCCACCCCATCAACTACCACATTCAATAGAACATGCTCCATAATATCCACCATCTTTAAATAGATTCTGCATTAATACACATTTGCTCTTCCTCTCCATTTTAGTTTCCTCTCCAACTAATGGTTTGCTCTCACAACTCCACCAACCACTCTATTTCTTGCAATACATTGCCATGCAATCACAGTAGATGATGGATCTGCCCTCTCGTCTTTTCTCTTCCCAATATGCATGGACTAAAACAATCAGACAAGGGACCACTGCCTAGCACCTGCGATCTGTCGCCATGGGCTCCTGGATGTCCTGGTTCTGTCATTTTAATTTCTCTTCCATTTCCACACCGACCTGCCTGTCCTTGGCCTCCTCCACTGTCCAGGACAGTTAATGGTGCACGGTGGCGCAGCGGTAGAGTTGCTGCCTTACAGCGCTTACAGCGCCAGAGACCCGGGTTCGATCCCAACTACGGGTGCTGTCAGTATGTTCCTCTCGTAACCACGTGGGTTTTCTCCGAAGTTTCCTCCCACACTCCAAAGACGTACGGGTTTGTAGGTTAATTGGCTTGGTATAAGCATAAATTGTCCTTCGTGTGTGTAGGGTAACGTTATTGTGCGGGCTTCGCTAGTCGGCACGGACTCTGTGGGCTGAAGGGCCTGTTTCCGTGCTGTATCTCTAAACTAAACTAAATTAAAAGTAAAATCATGCCATTTTCATGTGTTGCATTCAATCAATCATTTTCACTATTCACGCTGATTAAGCAGAAGAACCTCTTTTTCCTGAAGGATAACATTTATTTTTCTCCCCAGGGTTTAATGTTAGAATGAAAAAAAAATTGACTAAGTTTTAATTTTTTCAAATGTTGAAATTGGTCACCTGAATATTCTCGTTATAAATGTAATGAGAGTCTCACTGTTACCGTGTATAGGAGTTTCCACCAGCGTTTGTCATATTGAGGGAAACCAAGTGATTTGCCCAATTATTTTACATTATCATTTTTAAAAAACAGACAATTTTGGAAATACCCTGCAGGTCAGGCAGCATCTGTGGAGAGAGAAACAGAGTTGACGTTTGAGGTTGATGCCCCTTTATATGGTTTGGAATCCCAAATAGAGTCTTAACTTTTTCTCCCTCCACATTGGCATGGTGGCGCAGTGGTAGAGTTGCTGCCTTATAGTACTGGAGACCCAGGTTTGATTCTGACTACGGGTACTGATTGTACTGAGTTTGCACATTCTCCCTGTGACCGCTTGGGTTATCGCCATGTGTTTCCTCCCACATTCCAAAGACGTGCAGGTTTGTAGGTTAATTGGCTTCTGTAAATTGTCCCTAGTGTGTCGGGTAGAACTAGTGTGGGGGTGATCGCTGGTCGGCATGGACTTGGTGGGCCGAAGGGCCTGTTTCCATACTCTAAACTAAACTAAACTAAACTAAACTAAACTAAACTAAACTAAACTAAACTAAACTAACCTAACCTAATGTAAATTAGATACTGTGATGTCTTGAGAGGTCGGGATCTTTTCTCTTGAAGGTTGGGAGGTGTGTGTGCCGGAAATTAAGACAGAAAAGTTCTTGTATTCAAACTTAAATTCCATATATTTAGTCTTTTCCAAAAACAGGTCAACTTAATTGTTTGCAGACAGGTACACCAAAGCAAAACAGGTAGTTAAATCAAAACTGTAGCTTGCTGCCTTCTTACAAAAAAAATAAGACTCAAACACTGCTTCTCTCCCTCTCTGCTCCAGTCATTGTCTCCCTCTCTGCTCCAGTCATTGTCTCCCTCTCTGCTCCAGTCATTGTCTCCCTCTCTGCTCCAGTCATTGTCTCCCTCTCTGCTCCAGTCATTGTCTCCCTCTCTGCTCCAGTCATTGTCTCCCTCTCTGCTCCAGTCATTGTCTCCCTCTCTGCTCCAGTCATTGTCTCCCTCTCTGCTCCAGTCATTGTCTCCCTCTCTGCTCCAGTCATTGTCTCCCTCTCTGCTCCAGTCATTGTCTCCCTCTCTGCTCCAGTCATTGTCTCCCTCTCTGCTCCAGTCATTGTCTCTCTCTTTAAATACACTGCTTCCCTTCCCTTTTAGCTCTCTCACTGAGGCAATCAGCTCAACTGGTTCAGCTGGGCAGCAATCAGTGTCAGCAGCAATCAGTGTCAGCAGCAATCAGTGTCAGCAGGGCAGGCAGCCCTGCTGACTATGGGTTTTGTAGTCTTTTGCTGGCAGCCATGATGGTTTGTAGTCCTTGTTGCATCCACCGGGAGGAAATGTATCTCCCCTCTATGACTCTACCTCTCATGATATCACAATACATATGCTGCCTGACTCATTGAGTATTTCAAGCATTTTCCGTTTGTTTTAATGCTAAGAAGTCAGAATAAAATCATGAGTTCAACTTAAACTTTTCTTTTTCAGAAGTTTGTAGTTCTCCAATCTACGCAAATGCAAACAGTTTAATATCAGGGCCACATTCGCTCTAGCCCACACGAAGACAGAGGAACAAAGACAGTCTAAAGAAAAATGAGTATGTGAGGAAACACAGCTGTTGAAATAATAATGATTACTTCCAATAATAGAGATAGATGAGAGGCCGGGTGATTCCACTGCAGCATTGTTTAATTTATGTTCCACAACAGCAAATTGTTGTAATGAAGGTTGCTGTCATCTTCTGAACATTGATTCTGCTTGGAATCTGTTTCTCCCTTGGCCTGGCTTTTATTTTCCATGACATCTGGTGGGCAGCACAATGGTGCAGCTGGTAAAGCTGCTGCCTCACAGTGAGAGGGACCCAGGCTCAATCTTGGCCTTGGGTGCTGCCCATGTAAAGTTTGCCCATTCTTCTGCAACCGCTCATGTTTCCTTTGGGTGCTCCAGTTTCCTCCCACATCCCAAAGTCATGTAGGTTTGTAAGTTAATCAACATCTATTTAAAATTGTGCCTCGTGTGTAGGGAGTGGATGCGAAAGTTGGATAACATAGAGCTAGTGTTAACCGGTGATCGGTGGTTGGCGTGGACTTGGTGGGGCGATGGGTCTGCTTCTGTGCTCTATCTTTCAGTCAATCAATCAATTAATCAATCAATCAATCAATCAAGCAATCAATCAATCAATCAATCAATCAATCAATCAATCAAGCAATCATTCAATTCCAGTTCCAGGTTACAGAGAAAGCACAACAATGCCAGGCTGGAATGGAAAATTGTCACTGTCAAAGTATAGAGTGTTCGAGTAAGAATGGTCCATTTTTGGTGGTGAGCCACCATTTTAAACTGCTGCAATGCTTCTGTGAAGGTCTTCCTAGCAATTGTAGGTGGTTCTTGAATTTTGACCCATTAGCCATAAAGGAGTGGTGATATCATAGACTCAGTGTCATACTGCATAGAACCAAGCTCGTTGGCCCATCAGGTCCATTCTACCAGTGCAACCTTCTCTGCCTTGGCAATTCAAATGCTTGCCAAGATATTGGTTCAATGTTTGACACTACCTGCCCCCACCATCTTCTCAGGTAGTACAATTCCAGATTGCAACCATCTATCCTAAATCCTCTCTGAAGATTTAATTCTTCACCATAATCCTATTCCCTCTGGTCTTCAACACAGACGAAAAGTCTTCTTACAGCCTGCCCTACCCACGCCAAATCAGGATAAAGTGTGCATTTAAGGAGTTGGAGTACGCATGCATCTGCTGACCTCTGTTGTTCAGGGGTGAGAGTGTGAGTTTGGGCGGTGTTGCTGGATTGCTAGGGAGAGTAACTCACACACTGCAGTCAAGGTGCACCAGTGGTGGAGGATGACTAATGGGACACCAGGACAGGACAAGGTTGCAGAACAATTTTTATCAAGACTCATTGAGACAAGATGACATAGTATTGGTTGAATACAAGGCCATGGCAGGTGACATTTTGGGTCAGGACCCTTTTTCAGGAAATCATGCTAGTCTAATCTTCTGGAATTTTTCGAGGATGTAACTAGGAAAATGGACAAGGGCGAGCCAGTGGATGTAGTGTACATGGACTTTCAGAAAGTCTTTGACAAGGTCCCACATAGGAGATTAGTGGGCAAAATTAGAGCACATGGTATTGGGGGTAGGGTACTGACATGGATAGAAAATTGGTTGGCAGACAGGAAACAAAGAGTAGGGATTAACGGGTCCCTTTCAGAATGGCAGGCAGTGACTAGTGGGGTACCGCAAGGTTCGGTGCTGGGACCGCTGCTATTTACAATATACATTAATGATTTAGATGAAGGGATTAAAAGTAACATTAGCAAATATGCAGATGACACAAAGCTGGGTAGCAATGTGAACTGTGAGGAGGATGCTATGAGGATGCAAGGTGACTTGGACAGGTTGTGTGAGTGGGCGGATGCATGGCAGATGCATGGCAAATATCCACATTTAATGTGGATAAATGTGAGGTTTTTCACTTTGGTGGTAAGAATAGGAAGACAGATTATTATCTGAATGGTGTCAAGTTAGGAAAAGGGGAAATACAATGAGATCTGGGTGTCCTGGTGCATCAGTCACTGAAAGGAAGCATGCAGGTTCAGCAGGCAGTGAAGAAAGCCAATGGCATGTTGGCCTTCATAACAAGAGGAGTTGCGTATAGGAGGCAAGAGGTCCTTCTGCAGTAATACAAAGGCGCGGTGAGACCACACCTAGACTATTGTGTGCAGTTTTGGTCTCCAAATTTGAGGAAAGACATTCTTGCTATTGCAGCGTAGGTTCACAAGGTTAATTCCCGGGATGGCTGGGCTATCATATGTTGAAAGAATGGAGCGACTGGGATTGTATACACTAGAATTTAAAAGGATGAGAGGTGATCTTACTGAAACATATTAGATTATTAAGGGATTGGACACGCTAGAGGCAGGAAACATGTTCCCGATGTTGGGGGAATGCAGAACCATGGACCACAGTTTAAGAATAAGAGGTAGGCCGTTTAGAACGGAGATGAGGAAAAACGTTTTCACTCACAGAGTTGTGAATCTGTGGAATTCTCTGCCTCAGAGAGCAGTGGAGGCCGATTCTCTGGATGCTTTCAAGAGAGAGTTAGATAGAGCGCTTAAAGATAGCGGAGTCAAGGGATATTGGGAGAAGGCAGGAATGGTGTACTGATTGTGGATGATCAGCCATGATCATAGTGAATGGCAGTGCTGGCTTGAAGGGCCGAATGACCTACTCCTGCACCTATTGCCTATTGTCTATTTTGTCCCGACCTGATACGTCACCGATGTTCTCCAGAGATCTATGTTCGCCAGAGATGCTGCCTGTCCTGCTGAGTTACTCCAGCACTTTGTGGCCTTTTTACATTGGAATATGAATATCAGCATACACAGAAGTAGTTCATAGTCCGTTAAGTCCCGAAGGTGAAGGCTGGTGGTTAGCTTCGAAGAAACCAAATCAGGTAATGATATTTCATAGTTTTATTGGATTGCTCTTGTATTTTCAGTTCCGACCTGATTGCCAGAATAAGTAGCTGTGCTTATTTGACCCATCTTCTGAGTAAATGCGTAAAAATTATACTGAGCCTAGAACAGTTCAGAATAAAGCCAATCAATACACAACTGTTATAATACTGACCCAGCATTAATTCAAAATCCTACTTTTGGATAGGGAGCTCAAGAATAGCAAGAATAGCAAAAGCTGATCGCTGTAAAAGTTAAGCGGGTGGTGAATCTGTGGAATTCATAGCCACAGACGGCTGTGCAGGCCAAGTCATTGGGTATTTTTAGAGCAGGGATTGACAGATTGACAGATTGTTCACTAGTAAAGGTGTCAAAGGTGAAAGGGAGAAGGCAGGGGAATGGGGTTGAGAGGGAAAGATAGATCAACCATGAATGAATGCCAGAGTAGACTCGATGGGCCAAATGGCCTAACTCTGCTCCTATGACTTATAAACTTATTTTCCTGAAATCCTAACTGGTTATGTGAAGACTTTGATTCATCCCAGCTTCTGTCTGTCCTGTCCACAGTTCCATGCCATAAGCAATTGATTCTCACTGTGTTCTTTAAGTGTGTCTTTACGAGCTTCTTCCTTGGGTAAATTTACTGCAGGTGGAAGTTCATCAGGTGCAGGTGTCAAGTCCCGAGGACAGTGTGGGTGGGTCACAAATGCTGACTTTTGTCATGAGAATGTGTTTGACATGTGTGAAGTGAGTGTATGTCTGCCTACAGGAACAAAAATGTAAATGGAAACTCTCTTGTGAAAGGGCCGATATCAAATCATGGAGAGAAGACTCCAGGGAGAGACATATTAGAAGGTGGATTATTCTGGATCAGAACCATAATTATGTGCCACTTGTCTGGGGAATATGCATTGTGGAGACGAACTGACAAGATGTAAAACAAGACATCAATGACAAATGAATGTGTTGCAAAGATTGAGAGGTTCTTGATTAGTAAGGGTGTCAGAGGTTACAGGGAGAAGGCAGGAGAATGAGGTTGAGAGGGAAAAATAGATCAAACATGATCGAATGGCAGAATCAATGGGCCGAATATCCTAATTTAGTTTAGTTTAGTTTAGTTGGGAGATACAGTGTGGAAACAGGGCCTTCGGCCTACTGAGTCTGCGCAGATCAGAGAAGCCTGCACACTTACACTATCCTGCACACATTAGGGACAATTTACAATTATACCAAGCCAATTAACCTACAAACCTGTACGTCTTTGGAGTGGGAGGAAACCGCAGGTCCCGAGGAAAACTCACACAGGTCTTGGGGAGAATGTATAAACTCCGTACAGACAAGTATTCATAGTCAGGATTGAACCCAGGTCTCTGGCGCTGTAAAGCAACAACTATACCACTGCGCCACCATGCCACCCCTCTATCTAAATCTGCTCCTCTGTCTTATGATCTTATGATCTTATGATTGCTGAAAATTGCGTAAATATTATATGCTCAGGAAGGGGAAATTTCTATTGCTTCAATGTGTTGAATTCTCCCTTTGCTTAGAATATCGTTCGATTAAACAAATTAATTTCCACAATGCTCTTGTCAGTCACATTCATTCTCTCTGAAATGTTGTACAATCTGAGGTGGCATTAATTCTTATTCAAAAGGAGAATCCGTTTACTTCAATTCCCACTGTTCCACACTAGATTTATAAATCAGCAAATTATTACTTCAACAATGTTTGCAGAATTGGACAAATTGCCTTGAAAGAAAACAAAATAAATTGCACACGCTAGAAAATCAGAAAATAAAAACAGCAGGTCAGGCCACTTTTACTTTAGAGATGCAGCACAGAAACAGACCCTTTGGCCTACCGAGTCCGCGCGAGCCTGCGTTCACCCCATACACTAACACTATCCTACACACCAGGGACAATTTACGCGCATATACACATGCACAGACAAACACGCACACACATATACACACACGCACACATACACGTGCACACAAATGTGCACACCCACACATACACGCAACACACATACACACGTGCACATCAGAATCAGAATCAGAATAGCCTTTGTGGTCATCCAAAAATTGTCTTTAGGACGAAATTCCATTACCCACAGTCCAACAATAAGAGCAATAAAAATAAGCAATAACACACACAATCACAAACCAACACAAAACAAAAAAAAAAGAAACATCCATCACAGTGAGTCTCCTCCAGTCACCTCCTCACTGCGATGGAAGGCCAGAATGTCTTTTCTCTTCCCCTGCCGTCTTCTCCCGCGGTCAGGCTGTTGAGGTTGCCACGTTCCAGGCCGCGCCGGACGGTGAAAGGTCCGCGATTCGGGGCGGGCGAAGACGCTGCCGCTGTAGGTCGGGGCTCGTGATTTGAAGCCCCCGCCGGGCAGAGAAACATCCCGCGACCTATTTCAAGCCGCGCCGGACGGTGAAAGGTCCACAGTGGGCCGACCCAAGCCCCGCGGGTTCGGGGCGGGCGACGACGCAGACACATACACAGACACACACGCAGACACAGACGCAGACGCATACACAGACACACACGCACACTGCTCTGGTGGTTACAATTGATCTACTGCGCTGCACTAATGTGCTGTCTATTGATGCAGTGAAGCTGATTTGAGCTATTTTGTGGATGGAACTGGTTGCATCATGTGGGGATACTGACTTAATAACCTCTCTCTGTTCAACCATTCCCTTGCAGCACTGGTATTGCGACTATTGTGATTTTAATTTCATTTTTCAAAGTTATAGGCTAGTGTTTCAAGCATTGGTTGAACTAGTGCAATATACAGGGTCACTCGTAGCACAGGCTCAGGAGCTAATGGTGTATTGGAGCTGTATGTATACTTGTGCTTCATTCTGTGATTGAAGATTCAATCTCTTTCATGCCAAGTGCTGAGGACAAAGCTTCTCAGGGCTTATCGTCTGCTATGTGGAAAACATGACAAACAGAGGCAATTCACTTTAATAAGAAAAATTTATATCAGTCACGGAAATGTTTATATATATTTTGTGACAACAAAAACAATCCCTCACTCGTCCTTCAAGACAATCCTAAGGGAGTCTAGGACTGGAGGCCACAGCCTCCAAATAAAAGGACACATCTTTAGAATGGAGCTGAGGAGAAATTTCTTTAGCCAGATGGTAGTGAATCTGTGGAATTCATTGCCACTGACAACTATGGAGGTCGCCATTGGGTATTTTTAAAGTGGGGATTGATAAATTCTTGATTAGTAAGGACGCCCAAGGTTACGTGAGAAGGCAGGAGAGTAGCGTTGAGAGGGATAAATAGATCAGCCATGATCGAATGGCCAAGTAGACTCGATTGATCAAATGGCCTAATTCCACTCCGATGTCTTATGGTCATGGTCTTATGGTCTAAGAATTGGGGATTAAACTCTTGTAATATGTGTATGTGACATTTTTTGTTTGTGCGGTACTAGGCCTGTGAAAGGTGGCACTGTAGCACAACTGGTAGAGCCACTGCCTCATAGCATCAGAGATCCAGGTTCAATCCTAACCTCAGGCATTTGCATGTTCTCCCCGTGACCACGTGGGTTTCCTCCGGATGCTCCGGTTTCCTCCCACGTGCTAAAGACGTGAGGTTTTTTAGGTTATTTAGCCTCACTATAAATTGCCCCTGGTGTGTAGGGAGTGGATGAGAAAGTGGGATAACATAGAACCAGTGTGAACGAGTGATCGATGGTCGGTGTTGTATCGGTGGGCTGAAGGGCCGGTTTCCATGCTGCATCTCTAAACTAAACTAAGGGCCTTAAAGTTGTTTCATAAACGTATACTTTTATTGATGCTCCCTTTGATTTACAGTAGTTGTTTTCTTTGAGAATGTGGCCATATTAGGTCCTGGAGGTACACTTGTGGTAAATCTACATTTAAACTTTATCACGGTGGCGCAGCTGGTGGAGCTGCTTCCTCACAGTGTGAGAGGCCCAAGGATGATACTGACCTTGTTGCTGTCTGTGTGGAGTTTGCATGTTCCCTCGATTGCCATGTGGGTTTCCTCCGGGTGATCTGATTTCCTCCCACGTTCCAAAGATGAGTGGGTTTGTAGGGTAGTTAGCCTTCATAAATTGTCCCTACCTGTAGCATAAGAGCAAATGTACTCTATCACTCCGTGATCATCAAGTATTGAATAGATTTACAGATTCCGGATTTACAAAGGTAATTTAAACAGAATTCTCCCACAAGGACTTTAGCTAAAATTCTGCTTTCAACTCTGGCCAAAGTTGAGTTGGTTGACTTTGACTTCGATTGAGGATGATTATCCAGCCGTCTTATTCCAAATTGCTATTCTTGTAAATTGAAATGAGGAAAGGAGTGGATTATCTAGTGTAGAATTCCAAGTAGTCTAAGTCATTCCTCCTCATCTGTGTGTGAACATGATTAGTGGGTGTTTGGCACTGATCCTGGTATTTGCACACCTACACATCCTCCTGAGATGGGCATTAGAAATAAAAGTAAACTAACAGAAAATAAGCCACATTTGGCATAACATGTTCAGTTTAGGAACATGTTCCCTGTCGAAGGAAGGATGTCGATAAGCTGGAAAGAGTGCGGAAATATACGAGGATGTTGCCAGGACTCGAGGGCCTGAGCTATAGGGAGAAGTTGGGCAGGCTAGGACTTTATTCCTTGGAGTGCATGATTGAGGCTGAGGGATGATCTTCTGGAAGTGTACAAAATCACGAGGGGAATAGAGAAGGTGAATGCATCGAGTCTTTTACACCGGGGGGGGGGGGGGGGGGGGGGGGGGGATCATCCAGAGGGCATAGTTTTAAGTGTGAGAGGGGAAAGATTTAATGGGAACCTGAGGGGAAACATTTTCATTCAGAGGGTGGTGGGCTTATGGAACGAGCTGCCAGAGGAGGTAGTTGAGATGGGTTCTATAATAGCATTTAAAAGACACTTGGACAGGTACTTGGATAGGAAAGGTTTAGAGAGATATAGGCCAAAGAAGAACAAATAGGACTAGCTTAGACGGGCATCTTGACGGACATGCACAGGTTGGACTGAAGGGCCTGTTTCCATGCTATATGATTCTATGACTCAATGACTCTAAAATAGAACTGAGGCCTTGTATTCAGCTGTTATAAGGAGGATTGAAACTGATTATTTTTCACTGACAGACTGACTTCATATTGTGGGTGCAACTGATGACTTTTATAATAGAAGATTAGAAGATGTCACTGCACAGAGACGCAAATTCCTTTCTACTAATAAACATGCAAAGATCTATTTTCCACACATTATAATCTTCGACTGATTTGTTTGGTAAGATGCTCGGATATTTCTGGCCTGCGATGCAGATTGATTTGTTGAGAATTAGAAGTGTTATCCAACAGTGCTTGCAACTTAATTGCATATTTACCAACTGTTTTGTATTTATTTTATTTTAGGAAGTCTGTTAACTCTAATAGTCTCTTTCAGCCCTCTATTGCCGTCATCATGTCCTTGAGTTTCAGAAGTGTGAACAAAAGGAAAACTTTATTTCCCCGCTCGCTTACAACAGGCTGCCACTCAATCAATCATTCAGCTTCCATTTCCTTGCTTTAATAATGGTTGTGTTACTGGCTGCCATTTCCACGCGCTGGGTTAGTTTACTTTACTTTAGAGATACAGCGTGGAAACAAGCTCTTTGACCCACCAAATCCGTGCCCACCAAATCTAGCGCTGTCCTACACACTGGGGACGATTTACAATTTTCACCGAAGCAAAATGAATCTACAAACCTGCACGGCTTTGGAGTGTGGGAGGAAACCAGAGCATCCGGGGAAAACCCACATGGTCACGGGGAGAACGTGCAAACTCCATACAGACCTCACCCGTAGTCAGGATCGAAGCTGGGTCTCTGGCCGTGAGGCAGCAACTCTACCGCTACGCCATTGTGCCTCGCCAGTAAATGCCTCAGTAATGGCGTTCTCGTTCGTGCGTGGGAAATTAAGGATTCAAGCAAATAATCCCAGCTGAATTTTCAATGCAGTTAGCAGTTCTCACTCTAGTTTTTACACTCTAGTTGTTACCCCCCGACTCCATCAAATCGATAACAGGCAGTCTTGGAAGCCTATCCTGCCTAGTCAAACCGCATGTCAAAAACCTCGGCGTGATATTTGACTCTGCATTAAAGTTTGACAAGCAAGTCAACGCTGTGGTAAAAGCCAGCTTCTTCCAACTTCGTACCATAGCTAAAATCAAACCTTTCCTCCAATTCGACGACACTGAAAAAATCATTCACGCTTTCATTTCCTCCCGCCTAGACTACTGCAACTCCCTATACACTGGGATCAGCCAATCATCCCTGTCCCGCCTGCAACTGGTCCAAAACGCCGCAGCGAGACTCCTGACGGGTACCCGTAAAAGGGACCACATCACACCGATTCTGGCCTCTCTCCACTGGCTCCCTGTACGGTACAGAATAAACTTCAAGCTACTCCTATTCACATATAAAGCCCTAAATGGACATTCCCCCCCCTACATCAAAAATCTTCTAACCCACCTCTCTAACTCCAGGTCCCTCAGGTCGGCCGACTTGGGGCTACTCACTATCCCGCGGTCTAGGCTTAAGCTCAGGGGTGATCGTGCTTTTGCGGTTGCAGCTCCTAGACTGTGGAACAGCATCCCTCTCCCCATCAGAACTGCCCCTTCCATCGACTCCTTTAAGTCCAGGCTCAAAACCTATTTCTACTCCCTAGCGTTTGAGGCCCATTGAGGAGGCGCTGTGAACTGTTTTGTTTGTGCTGTTATGTTTGCGTGCTACTGTATGTTTCATTTTTTCCTTAATACCTAATCAGATGTACAGCACTTTGGTCAACGTGGGTTGTTTTTAAATGTGCTACACAAATAAAATTGACTTGACTTGACTTGACTCTTCACTCGAGTATGAGCAAAGGCTCTCAGCTCTTCCTACATCTGGCATGGTCTCCTTGATTTCGTGGGGAATACTGTCCGCAATTAAAATCCAAGGCAACTACAAAAAAAAACATATTTTCCAGTCTGAAAAAAGGTCCTGACCTGAAACATCATATATCCATGTTCTCCAGTGATGCCCCCTGTCCCGTTGAGTTACTCCAGCACTTTGTATCTTTTTTTTGTAAACCAGCATTTGCAGTTCCTTATACCTAGACTTTCCCAGTTCTGCTGAAGGGTCCGTGACCCAATATCTTGCCTCCCCATTGATTCTGCCTCATCTGCTGACTGCTTCCTACATTTTCTGTTTTTGTTTCAGTTTTCCTGAATTTCAAGCTCCAAGTAAAATCTAGGGTAGTGGCTGTGTTCACATCCTCTAAATCAGATAACTGAAAATGTGTTTTTGTGGCTTAGATCAGTGAGTCATAGAGCTATACAGAGTAGAAACAGGCCCTTCAGCCCGACTTGTCAATGCTAACCAAATTGTAAAACTGAGCTAGTTCCACTCTCCTGTGCCTGATATCCTATTTCTGAAAAACCTTTCCTGTCCAAGTATTCATCAATCAGCAAATGCTGGAGTAACTCAGCAGGTCAGGCAGCATCTCGGGAGAGAAGGAATGGGTGACGTCCCGAAACGTCACCCATTCCTTCTCTCCTGAGATGCTGCCAGACCTGCTGAGTTACTCCAGCATTTTGTGAATAAAAACCTTCGATTTTTACCAGCATCTGCAGTTATCTTCTTATTCATATATCAGGTCTGATATCTTGTCTCAGAATTCTTGAAGATAGAAAATCTAGATTGTTAGTGATTCAATGTTAAATGTGAGTAATATACCCTTCTAGAGGGAACATGGAATAGTTCCTCAAACAGGGGAGCCAGAAAAATATGTCCATTAACAAATGGGACTAGTCCAGTGTGCCAACTTGGTCAGCACTTAGAGTCATAGAGCTCTACAGCATGAAGCAGGCTCTTCGGCCCAACCTGTCCTTGCTGACCAAGTTGGCACACTGGGTTAGTCCCGTTTGCCTGCATGTGGCCCATATTAATTTAAATCCTTCCTTTCCACACCTGTCCAAATATCTTGAGAGTTGTAATCATATCCGATTCCATCGCTTCCTCTGGCAACTCGTTCCAGATATGGACTATCCTCTGAGTGAAAATGTTACCCCTGAGATCCTCTTAGGCTCTCATCTCACCTTCAGCCTATGCCCTCTAGTTTGAGTGGGAAGATTTTGAGAGCTGACATTATCCATGCCCCTCGTGATCTTGCACCCCTCAACAAGGGGCCTCTCGCCACCTAAACTCCAAACCAAAAGGTCCCACCTCTCCCTTTCCAGCCTCTCCCTATAACTCAAGCCTGCAAGTCCTCGTAACATCCTGGAAAATCTCTTCTGCACCCTTTCCAACTTACTGACCTCAAACAATAAAGGGCTTCAACTAGGCAACATATGGGGTTGGTCTTTACATCACAATACATGCATGCACACACATACACCACACACACATACTTATACACGTGCACACACAAACACACACACACACACACACACACACACACATCACACACACAAATACACACACATCACACACACATACACACACACAATACACACGTGCGCACACACACACACACATCACAGTACATGCACGCACATACACACACACAAAAACACGTGCATAAGCACACACTACACACACACACACACACACACATACACACACACAAATGCACACATGCACACACACACACATGGGCATAAGCACACACGACACACACACACACACATACACACACACAAATACACACGTGCGCACACGTGCATAAGCACACACTACACACACACACACACACACAAGCACAAGTGTTTATTGTCCCCCTCACCCCCCTTCCATCATATTTTCACTCACCTCTATGACACCTTATTATGCAGGTAAAGTCTTTTCCAAATGTTGATGCCCTTTCAAATGATCAGCACAGCAAAGACATCCTCTGTTCAGTTCCCATTTTAAAGCTTGATTCTTGATGTAAACCACAATTGTACCCTTCCTATCCTATTTTGTCCACCTTCGGTGACGGGCTCAGTTGATCGTTCCAGCGATATGCAGTACACGTTCAGAACACCAAAACAAAGTTGTGAAATCCAATTTGCAACTTGCGTCTCTTTTCTCTGGTGTGCAGATTCATTCCCTCTGTCTTCCACCAGGTAGCACTCTGCGATATTATAACACAAGATAAATCAACTTGAACTAAATTAATTCAACTCACCCACCAACAAACCATGCAGCTAAACCTGTGGGATTAGTTTTAAAGTTCCATCTCTTGCAAACTATCTCTATCCATCATGAACTTATTTTTAATTATAGGTAAAAGATTTCATTCCCACTAAGAATTGGTTCTGTGAGTGCTCGGACTAGACAGATGGGTTGAAATGAGTTGCTGCCGTATAAGAGATGACCATTAACCTTTTGAAGATAGCAGTGGAAATGTTTTCCCTTTTGTGTGATAAGTTGCAGAGAGCATTCTCATCTCAGCCTCGGTTCTTCTTGAGGATGCTCAGTGGATTATCACCGATATATAAAAATATAGACTGCAGCCCTTAAATCTTCTCACATAATAATTCAACCCTCGCTTCTTTGAATAATTTAGGCAGTTACCAGCAGAGCTTTACAATTTCCAAAATTAATGTCAGGGCAGGGGAAAGCAGAAAAGATAAGGTTTATTCAATAGGCAGCCAGAGAGATGTGAAAGCATTAACCTTTCAATGTCACCTCACAACTGGTGAGGCTTTGCTCCTGCAGGTTTGTTTCATGTCCCGCTCCTTTCCTTTTACCTGATCTGAAACACAATGCTTCCCCTCAAATGAATGCAAAATGAATTCTTATCAGAGATGCCTAATTGGCAGTTCTATCTTTTTTTTAATTGCCACCCATTCTGAATACATTGACTGTTCACAAGCATTCAGGTATAAGGAAACCAAACCTGAAAGTGCAGTTGGTAGAGTTGCTTTCTCTCAGCGCCAGAGAGCCGGTTTTGGTCCTGACCTCAGGTGCTGTCTGTGAGGAATTTGTACGTTCTCCCTGTGACCGCGTGGGTCTCCTCCGGCGCTCCGGTTTTACTCCCACATCCCAAAGACGTGAGGGTTTGTAGATTAATTGGTCTCTGTAAATTGTTCCTGGTGTGTAGGGGAGTGGGAAAGTGGCATGACACAGAACTAGTGTAAATGGGCGATCGCTAGTTGGTGTGGGCTCAGTGGGCCGGAGGGCCTGTTTCCACGCTGTATCTCTAAACTAAACTAAACCACTCCCTCAGAACATGTAAGTGTTATAAACCGAGGCTATTCCACCAGGAGGAACGTGACTCCCAAACCCAATGCCATCCTCAGTGGGGCCATTATCCTTGCTGAGACTTGAAATCTCTCAGCTGGAAAGTAATTACCTGATGTCAAGTCACTTTCGGGCAAAAATAAAATGGTGAAGCAGGGATTTGTTTGGATTTTACAATTCAGTTTTGATGTGGAATTTGGCATCTGGGAGCGATTACTGATGAGTCAAAGGCTTATTGTCAGACAAGACATCAAATTACCTGGAAGATATTCACAACAACACATCAACAAAACAAAAAGTAAAATGCAAAGTAATGAATGATTCAATGTAAACAATGAGTTCCACTGCACCATAAATATTCAATAGTGGGACCGCACCTGGAGTACTGTGTGCAGTTTTGCTCTCCAAATTTGAGGAAGGACTGGAGGCAAGAAAAGACCAGGACAAATCAGGGCTGGCAACAGATAGGTGACATTTTGTTTTGGGGCCCTTCTTCAGAGTAAAAGTAGAGGGGAGGTGGGGGAGAATAGAGGCAAGAAAAGACCAGGACAAATCAGGGCCGCCAACACATGACCTCAGGTAGGGTGATTGCCTGGTAGGCCAATTGTTGGTTGGGGAAGGTGTGATCTCAAGAGGGATACATTGCTGCGAAATGTGGAACTGATTATCCTGGTCTGCTCTCTGTCTAGGTTTTGACCCTCGTATTCAAATTCCCTCATGCATCACCAATCTCGATGCTTCCTCTGCAAACTCTATCACATCCTGATCTCCATTACTCATCTGGGGGACATACTGGGGGAAGCTGCTTTTCCACAATCAGCCTTTGGCCCAAGCTGATAGAGAACTCATCTTCATTCAGTGACCCATGCATTTTCCATCAGTGCGATCGAACAGCTTTACGCTCTGCAGTCCCTTTTATTTTTTCCGATTTACCACAAGGTTTCATAGCGTGAGCTATTAACATTATTGAAGGGATAAACAATGTTGCTCATGTTTACCAGGATTTTAAACAGCTGAATGTAAATCTGCAGATTTACACAGTCTCTTCCCTTCTGCTGTGACTTTGAATGAGCCACGAGAAGAGCTGAGCTTTAGATATAAAAGTTCTTTATTTAGCAAAACATAGAGGCATTCTGGAAGAAATTCTTGGAAGAATCTCATTGACCTCAAAGTACTTTAATGCTTTATACTCTAAGAATCAAAGTAAAGCAGAGGATTAAATGCAGCTTCTATATTTACAATTGCAAGTTGCTGCATAGACAATAGACAATAGGTGCAGGAGGAGGCCATTCGGACCTTCGAGCCAGCACCGCCATTCAATGTGATCATGGCTGATCATTCTCAATCAGTACCCCGTTCCTGCCTTCTCCCCATACCCCCTGACTCCGCTATCGTTAAGAGCTCTATCTAGCTCTCTCTTGAATGCATTCAGAGAATTGGCCTCCACTGCCTTCTGAGGCAGAGAATTCCACAGATTTACAACTCTGTGACTGAAAAAGTTTTTCCTTATCTCAGTTCTAAATGGCCTACCTCTTATTCTTAATTAGAATGAATTACTTACAATGGGAGCAATTCTCAACTGTTATGAATGCCCCTGTATATTCAAAGCTAGGGGGCAGCACGGTAGAGCTGCTGCCTTACAATGCCTGAGACCCGGGTTTGATCCTGACTACAGGTGCGGGATACTCTGTACGGAGTTTGTACGTTCTCCCCATGACCTGCATTGGTTTTTCCCCAGGTACTCTGATTTCCTCCCAAAGATGTACAGGTCTGTAGGCTAACTGGCTTGGTAAAATTGTAAACTGTCCCTGGTGTGTTTAGGATAGTATCAGTGTACGGGGATCGCTGGTCACTGGGGACTCAGCGGGCTGAAAGGCCTGTTTCCGTGCTGTATCTCTAAATTAAACTGAACTGAACTAAACTTTGCAGGGAATCCAGACACCCAAAACAGCCTTCTTTTATCACTGTATTGAAAGATGGCTGTGTAAGAGAATACAATACAATGTTGTGTATTCTCGAAATGTTTCGCACAGGCCATGGGCAAAAAGACGAAGGGGTAAATGAGTGCGGCAGTGGAAAAGACTAGGTGGGCCTCTGTTCAAGCGGACGTGGAGGATCACCAGACCGTACTGCTGTGTAATTCATTCAAACATGCATTTATGTGCAGTTATTCTATTGATTCCATCAGCGGGTTTGGTCATGATTAATATTATTTCACCATTTTGTCACCCTTTTCAATAAAAATGATCTGATCTTTGTATTGTCCCTCACCAGGGGAAACTCCCAGCATCTTGCAAGAAAGGTAAGGGTTCATCAAGGTGAGACTGAGCACAGGAAACCCCCAACCAGAGATCAGATGGTGGAGGAAAGAACTGCAGATAGACACAAAATGGTGGAGTAACACAGCGGGACAGGCAGCATCTCAGGACAGAAGGAATGGGTGACATTTCGGGTCGAGGCCCTTCTTCAGACTGATGTCAGGCGAGTGGGTGGGACACAGATAGAATGTAGTCAGAGACAGTAAGACTGGTGGGAGAACTGGGAAGGGGAGGGGATGGAGAGAGAGGGAAAGCAAGGGCTATCTGAAGTTAGGGAAGTCAATGTTCATACCGCTGGGGTGTAAGCTGCCCAAGCGAAATATGAGGTGCTGTTCCTCCAATTTGCACTGGGCCTCACTCTGATAATGGAGGCCCAGGACAGAAAGGTCAGATTGGGAATGGGAGGGTGAGTTCAAGTGCTGAGCAACCAGGAGATCAGGTAAGTTAAGGCAGACCGAGCAGAGGTGTTCAGCAAAACGATCGCCGCGTCTGCGCTTGGTCTCGCCGATGTACAGAAGTTGACACCTGGAACAGCGGATACAGTAGATGAGGTTGGTGGAGGTGCAAGTGAACCTCTGCCTCACCTGAAAAGAGTGTCGGGGTCCTTGGATGGAGTCGAGGGAGGAGGTAAAGGAACAGGTGTTGCATCTCCTGCGGTTGCAGGGGAAAGTACCTGGGGAGGGTGTGGTTTGGTTGGGAAGGGACGAGTTGACCAGGGAGTTGCAGAGGTAACGGTCTCTGCAGAAAGCAGAAAGGGGTGGAGATGGGAAGATGTGGCCAGTAGTGGGGTCCCGTTGAAATTTTCTTGAGTGTAGGATGGAAATTAGTCGTGAAGTTGATGAAGTATCAGATCGGATGAGATGGTGGAGGCAGGATCAAATGCAGCAAACTGAGCCAAGGAATAGTGGCTAATGGAGGCAGATTAGGTACAGGCTGGGCGAAAAGAGAGTTAATAATAATAATAATAATGCATTTTATTTATATAGCGCTTTTCATATACTCAAAGACGCTTTACAGAGATTTAGAGAACATAGGGAAATGAATAAATAGATAAATAAGTAAATAAGTAAATAAGTAAACGAACAGAGAAAGGAGACAGAAGGTGAGGTGACCTTCAGTGGTTGAAGGCAGTACTGAACAGGTGAGACTTCAGCGATGTTTTGAATGTGGTGAGTGTGGAGGAGTCTCTAACGGTTTGGGGTAGTGAGTTCCATAGGGTGGGAGCAGCGATGGAGAAAGCATTAAACAAAGTTGGCATTAAACAAAGTCCCTGATCTATTTATGACAAATCTAAATAATCAATGGCGTTACAGAAATATAATCGACTTATAATTTAATTAATTCATAGGTTATAGGAGCAGAATTAAGCCATTCAACCCATCAAGTCTACACCGCCATTCAATCATGGCAGATCTCTCATTCCCTCTCATACCCCATTCCCCTGCCTTCTCCGCAGAATCTCTGACACCCATACTAATCAAGAATCCATGCAGACCAAGCATTGCTGTGACATGGATTGTGCTTGTATTCGTGTGGGGCTACAAACGCAAACCAGAGAGCCACTTGTATGTTTAATCAGCCACTCGGAAACACAACTGCTAAATTTCGCCTCCATTTTAACATAAGTCAGATAAACCCAAACCTTCAGCAGATCAGGAACCTTGCCATGCAGGGCAGATAATCTGAATGGTGATTGATAATGTGCCTCAGCTTGCCTCTATAAGGAAAGGCTTGGAGGGAAATGGGCCAGAGGCAGGAAAGTGGGACTGGCTTGGTTGGGTAACTTGGTTGGCATGGATGAGTTGGGCCAAAGGCCTGTTTCCATGCAGTGTAGCTCTATGACTATGATGCAGCAAAACAGTTCATTTCCACAACTAATTTAATATGTGAGAGTTTTATCACAGCTCATTGGAAAGACATTAAGGGATTAAATCTATTTGATATCATACAGACAATTCCTTTGGCACTGGTCACTCCCATCATTTCCCACAGCCTATATTACTTCTGGTTGTCTGACACTAATAAAACAGCAAATTTTAGAGCTTTCTTTTTATATTAGTGGTCAGAAATATAAATGACAATCTCCCTTTCCTTTCCAACTTCCATGTTTTAAAAACTAATTAATGAGTTTTTCCTTGGTGTAAAGCTTTCAGCTTTTTATCATTGAGACTGCCCATTGACAATGATGCAGTGGAATAATCCAGAGGATGGCAAGAGAGATTTATGTTGGTGCATTATGGTGGGCTGACAAAGGTGGCTCACATTCATCTTCAGAGGAAAGACCAAGGGCGAAAATAGTATTAAAATACTGAATGGTGTAGGTAAAGTGAATGGAAGCAAACAACACTGTCTTATTGGTTTTAAAAGAAATGCTTGCGTTTATATAGCACATTAACACATTTCATGAAAACATCCTTAAATGTTTAATAGTTTTTAGGGCAGCACAGCAGCACAGCTAGCAGAGTTGCTATCTCACAGCGCGAGAGAACCTGGTTCGATCCTGACCTTGGCTGTGTGCAGTTTGCACATTTCCCCTGTGACTGTGTGGATTTTGTCCAGGTACTCTGGCCTCCTCCCATACCCCAAAGACCTGTGTGATTGTGGGTTAATTGACCTCTGTAAAATAGCCACTGGTGTGCAGAGAGTGGATGGGGAAGTGGGATAACAGTGAACTGGTGTGAACGGGTGATGTTATAGAGGTGTATAAAATCATGAGAGGAATAGATCGGGTAGATGCACACAGTCTTTTGCCCAAAGTAGGGGAATCGAGGACCAGAGGACATGGGTTCAAGGCGAAGATGAAAAAATTTAATAGGAATCTGAGGTGTAACCTTTTCACACAAAAGGTGGTAGGTGTATGGAACAAGCTGCCAGAGGAGGTAGTTGTGGCTGGGACTATCCCAATGTTTATGAAACAGTTAGATGGGTACATGGATTTGGGGGGATATGGACCAAGCGCAGGCAGGGAGGACAAGTGTAGCTGGGATATGTTGGCCGGTGTGGGCAAGATGGGCTGAAGGCCATGTTTCCACACTATCACTCTATGACTCCATGACTCTATTCACTGAATTACTCCAGCACTTTATGTTTTGCTGAAGAGTCCAAAGTCTGCATTAGCTTGTGTCTCCAAGTTTCTGATCAAGTTGCCCTTCTCCTGCAGAAACCACACTATAGGGACAGAGACAACGTGCTGGAATAACTCTAGGATCTAGCAGCATCTCCAGAGATGAAAGATAGGTGGTGTTTCAGATCGGGACCCTTGTTCAGACCAAAGGCTTCTTCATAGATGCTGCCTGGTCCGCTGAGTTACTCCAGCATTTTGTGTCCATCTTTGATATAAACCAGCATGTGCAGTTCTTTGTTTCTACACTATAGGGACATTTGTTCAAGAAACACAACATTAAATACATGAAAAGGAATGGGTGACGTTTCGGGTCGAGACACTTCTTCAAGTCTGAAGAAGGGTCTCGACCCGAAACGTCACCCATTCCTTCTCTCCAGCGATGCTGCCTGGCCCGCTGAGTTACTCCAGCATTTTGTGTCTATCTTTGGTTTAAACCAGCATCTGCAGTTCCCTCCGACACATTAAATACATGAAATTGCTGGATGTCACGCGACTTAATTGATCGATACTCACTAACTACATTAGAGAATATTAAACTGTGCGCATCCTTGTACAAGTGCATTTTCATCGGCTAAGATAGCCCTACTGTTTTTTAAATATTTTATATGTTGCTTGTGATTTAAAAAAGAAAGCTCTTAGGGCTAACGGAATCAAGGGATCTGGGGAGAAAGCAGAAATAGGGTACTGATTTTGGATGATCAGCCATGATCATATTGAATGGCGGTGCTGACTCGAAGAGCCGAATGGCCTACTCCTGCACCTATTTTCTATGTTTCTATGTTTCTATGAAAGGTTATTTTCTTCTTAATCTATTCTTTATTTTCCTTCGTTGGATTTTTTTTCTTCTGATTTGATGTTGCATTAAATGCTTCCTGATTCAGAATATTTCAGTCTGATTAGATAAGGAGACACAAGGCAGTGTAGACAATGATGTTCCATGTGGTCACGATAATTGAATGGAAATTCCACTAGAAAATCTCAAAGGACGTCTGTAGTCGTTAGCAAGATCAATAGGCAGGGCAGAATAAGGCTCATTAACATTTTCTTTGGGGATCACAAGAGTGGAAGGGAGCCCCCAAGCTGCCACTGGGCAACAAGAAATCAGAAAGATCTCTTCAAGCTGAATCCTCGAGTGCAAGAGCTGGAATTATAAAGAGGAAAATTTGTTGGTGGGAATCATTGTAAACCCTGTCGTTTCCTCCACTTGTTTCAAGTGAAAAGAATATAGAGCCAATGAGCCAGAGTGTAAACGAAGACATCAAAACAACAAAGATGTCAAAGGAAGACACAAATCGCTGGAGTAACTCAGCCGGTCGGACAGCATCCCTGAAGAACATAGTTTTGAGTTGGTATCTTTCCTCGGACTGACTCCAGCACTTTGTGCCTTCTTTTATAAACTGGCGTCTGCAGTTCCATTTTTCAACAAAAATGTTCATCCACCTCAGCAGGGTTGATCTTCAATGAAGAAGATATTTTGATGATAAAGTGCATGTTCATTGTAGGTGTTTTTTTTGGCATCATGCCTCGAACTCCTGTTAACATTGATCTAGTGACCTGTGTGAGGAATGGGATATGAAGGACATTCATGATCCCTCCACATGAGTCTGGTGATTCCTTTTGCTTCCAGCCTGACAAGTGATCTCTTCACTATCCCATCTCATCCAGCTGGACCTGTAAAGTCAGCAAAGGCTGGGCTTGATTCCTTCAGCTACAACTCGCTGGAGGTTTCTATCAACAGCACCAGAACATGAAGCTCGCAGACATAATGGAGAATGTGTGATGAAGTATTTCATTCTGAGCCAATCTACCCACTTGGGCACTGGGGAGAATCTGTTATTACTACCATGTCATTGATTACCCTAGCATTATTGCTCCACAACTACCTTGATGTGCTAATATCAGTGACCCCATGAATTGAGGTGGAGCAGCTAAAATTGGTCAGCTCTTCCTGATCAGCAAATTAGAGAAGTCGAACAGCGTCACAGGATGTGGGGGCCTTACTATAAGCACCAAATGAAAGCCAATAATCGAGGAAGATTATGGGATGGATAATAAATATATCAGGCTTGTCAGAAATGCTCAATTATTGAAATTCAATGCATTCCATTCCAATCGATGAAAGCCAACGGGGGGGGGGGCTCTCTCTCTCTCTCTCTCTCTCTCTCTCTCCCTCTCTCCCTCTCTCCCTCTCTCCCTCCCTCTCTCTCTCTCTCTCTCTCTCTCTCTCTCTCTCTCTCTCTCTCTCTCTCTCTCTCTCTCTCTCTCTCTCTCTCTCTCTCTCTCTCTCTCTCTCTCTCTCTCTCTCTTTTTTTTTTTTTTTCATTTTCAAAGACTTTATTCAGCACATTCACATGATACATCACATCAAAACCACATTCAGGGGTTACAAGTCATCAAATAATCATTATAATACAATGTTGCCTTCATTATTTACAATGCTCTCAACCCCCCGCGGTGACCAGCGCCCACAGAAGGCCTCCATAGTCCCCGTGGTCTCCGCGTGTTCCCTCTCTAGGGTCACGCGCGCACGGACGTAGGCCCGGAAAAGGGGAAGGCAGCCGACTCTGGCAAGACCATCGACCGCCCGCTGCCTGGACCCGCGAATGGCCAACTTGGCCAGGCCCAAGAGCAAACCGACAGGGAGGTCCCACCCCCCCGAAAGACCCTCCCCACCCCCTGCCTTGTGTCCAAACACTAGAATCGTAGGACTAAAGTGTAACCAGAACTTGAGGAACAACCCCTTCAGATATTGGTACAGGGGCAGTAACCTCTCACGTTCCATATAGACATGGAACACGGTCTCTTCGTCACCGCAGAAAATACAGGCGGTCGGCGAGCCCGTGAACCGGCTCAACAGTTTATTACACACCACCGCTCTGTGCAGCACTCTCCACCCCAGGTCCCCGATGTAAAGGGGAACAACTCCCTTATAGAGAGCCCCCCACTGAGGACCGTTCCCGTCTTCAGGTGGTAACACAGACCGCCAAGATGTATCAGGGCGGTGTACGAAAACAAGGAGGTGTAGAATGTGCAGGAGCATTCTGTACAGTGTGCGTCTCTTCGCATCACGAAACAGCACGCTGGGCATCTCGGAAAGGCGGCTCAAGTTGTGCGGAGCCGGCGCCCGGGAGAGATCCCGGAGCCTAGGCCCGATGAGCAAATCTGACGGAGCGGGGGTAAGCTCAGTCAGAACTACTCTAGGCACACGCCTCTCCTCGACACCCACCATGACAGGGTGAGGACCGGCTACTCCCGCAGCCACGACGTCCCCCTCCCTTTGTGGAGCAACACGTCGGCTGAAAACAACCAAATTCCTCACTCTAAGCACGTCCCGATAGAAACTAGGCAGACCCCGTAAGGCGGGTCGACTGATGCCCGCCACCGGCAGCCGCGAAACCCCCCGTAGGCAACAACCCCGACGAAAAAAATACGTGGCCAGAGCGTGCCACCTGGGGGGGTTCTCCATGTACATGTACCTCCGCAGAGTCCTGAGACGGAGAGCCGCCACCTGGGTACGCACGCATACCAAGGACTGGCCGCCCTCCTCCAACGGGAGACTCAGGACTGCTGCGGTAACCCAATGCTTCCTATTTCCCCAGAAGAAGTCCACCAGCTTCTTCTGTAAAGTAGTTGCAAAGATGGAGGGCGGGACAAGAGTAGCCAGCCGGTACCACAACATGGAGGCCACCAGCTGGTTTATGACCAGCACCCTCCCCTGAAAGGAAAGGACTCCAAGCAGGCCTGACCAGCGTCCCAGCCGGGCGACGATTTTCATCTCCAGCTCCTGCCAGTTCGCCGGCCAGGCATCCTCAGTGGGACTCAGGTACACCCCCAGATAGAGGAGGTGCGTGGTGCTCCACGCATACATCGCCATCTCCTCCGGCAGGGAGTCTACCTGCCACTGACCCACTAATAGTCCAGAGCATTTACTCCAATTAATCCTGGCGGATGATGCAGCCGAGAAAGTCCTCTGGCAGTCACGCATCCTCCGCAGGTCACCAGGGCTAGTGAACGTAAGGAGCACATCATCGGCATAGGCTGAAAGAACCACTTCCACCCCCGGACCTGGTAGAGCCAGGCCTGTCAGCTTCCTCCGAAGAAGACACAGGAATGGCTCTACACAGACCGAGTACAACTGACCGGACATGGGGCACCCCTGACGAACCCCCCTCCCAAAATGAATGGGAGCCAACAACCACCCCATTAACCTTCACAAGACACTCCGCTGCAGCGTACAAGAGCCGGACCCTGGCTACAAAATGCGGTCCAAATCCGAACGCTTGCAGCGTCCCGAGTAGGTAGTCGTGGTCTACCCTGTCAAAAGCCTTCTCCTGATCAAGAGATAGGAAGGCTACTGACTGACCAGTGCCCTGAGATAGATAGATCAGGTCCCTAACCAGGTGGATGTTATCCTGAATGGACCGACCAGGGACTGTATAGGACTGGTCAGGGTGAATCAGTTGAGACAGCACAGAGCCTAGGCGATTTGCCATCGCCCGTGCAAAGATTTTGTACTCTGTACAGAGGAGAGAGACCGGGCGCCAGTTCTTCAACAGGCGGAGTTCACCCTTCTTGGGCAGCAGGACAACGACTGCTCTGCGCCACGAGAGGGGCATCTCCCCGGTCGCCAGGCTCTCCCCCAGAACCTTCATATAATCATCCCCCAGGACATCCCAGAAGGCTCTAACAAATTCTACCGTCAACCCATCCAGCCCAGGGGACTTGCCCCTCCTGAGCTGGTGCAGGGCACGTGTCAACTCCTCCAGTGATAAGGAGTCATCCAGAAGATCGGACACTTCCCTATCTACAGTCGGTAGACCCTCCCACAGGACCCGCTGAGCCTCCCCGCTGCAACCATCTGCGGAGAACAGGGTCCCATAAAAGGACCGGACTAAAGCACTGATCCTCTCTGGATCTGTGACAGAGGAGCCATCATCCGCGAGCAGCTCTACGAGCTGTTTGCGGGCTCCCCGCCCCTTCTCCAGAGAGAAAAAGAAAGGTGACGCTCGGTCCAAATCGTGCAGCATTTGGACCCGCGACCTCACGTAAGCTCCTCGGGACCGCTCAAGCAGCAGGTTCCTCAAGGCTTCCTTCTTCCCCTGAAACTCTCCCCATTCACAGGAGTCCTCACCAATCCGACCCAGGTGAGACTCCGCCCCCGATAGCTCCCTCTCGAGCCTCTCAACCGCTGAGTCCCGCCTTCCGGTCGACCCCCACGTATATTCCTTACAAAATAGGCGGATGTGAACTTTCCCCACATCCCACCACTGCCTAAGTGAAGAAAAGCTCCCCTGCCTCTTTCTCCACTTCACCCAACTCCGTCTGAATGACTCCCGGAAACACCGATCCTCCAGCAGCTTGTTATTGAAATGCCAGTAAGCAGACCCAGCCCGCGTGCGCCCCGGATTGAAGTCCACGCGCACCAGACAGTGGTCCGAGCATGGCACCAGCCGCATTGAGGCCGCTGAGACACGGGAGACAAACGCACCGGAGATATACATTCGATCAATGCGGGAACCGCCCCCCTCAGACCTCCGCGAGAATGCGTTTGAGTCAGGGTGGAGGTTCCGCCATGCATCCACGAGCTCAAAGGAATCAAGCAAGCCTCTCAGTTTCTTTGCTACAGCAGGGGCACACTGAGTACCAGAACGATCTCGCACCTCAAGTGTGCAGTTGAAATCTCCCCCCAGAAAGACACACTCTCCTCTTTCAATAGTGCTCAACAGAGCAGTCACCTCCTGAAGTAGGCAGGCCTGCATCGTGCCACTGCTGGGGGCATACACGTTAATAAAATGCAACGGCATGCCATCCAGACTCACAGCCAGATAGAGCAAACGACCTGGCACCACTTCCTGCACCTTCAGGATCTCTGGCTGAAAAGTCGGGGCCAACAGAAAAGCCACCCCGCTCGAGTTTGTGCTGAGGTGGCTCATGTAAACCCCCCCTTCCCACTCCAGTCGCCAGGTGGGTTCGTCACCGACAACAGTGTGCGTCTCTTGCAGAAAACACACCGCGTATTTCCCCTCTCTCAGGACTTGTAAATGCTGAAATCTGCGAAAGCTCGCTCTACTGCCATTTAAATTTAATGTAACTACTGTGAATTTGCAAACACGTTGGAATTATTTCCTCACATTGCTCTTGGTCACAGAACCATCCTCCTTGAGGAACCTTGAGAAATCCCCAAGCTGATGCCTCACAGACGCAGAAATATCACTATCCTTGCTGCCAAGGATGCTTTCAAGATCCTCAATAAATCCTGGCAGCCCTCCCCACCGCCTCCGCGCTGCTTCAACTTTAGTCTTGTGACTTTTAGATGTTTTGAGAAAGTCCTGAATCTCACGGATAAGGGTTGCGTTAAACACAGCCCTGAAGTCTGGGCGCCCCGCCAACCCACTCACACCTGGAGCAGCAGCCTCCTCTGCACATCGCTCAAGGCCAGTGTCAGAGTCTGTGGGACTACAGCTTGCTGAAAGCTCACTCACCCCACTGCACAGGCCGAGCCCATCGCTCTCCCCCTCCTCCGGCATGACACCACCCCCAGGATCAATGCCGAGGAAGGGTCCCGATGTATCTGACAAGCTGTCCGGTAAAAGGCTAGGCTCCTGCACTCTCCCATCACACCCCACATCTGGGTCTGGGGAAGAAAAAACAGCAGGCACCCTCGGGGTCCCAGGTGTTCTTGGAGTCTCCCCTACTACCTCAACCGATGAGGCATCACTCCCCTCATCACTTCCACTGGTTCTAATACAGAGCTCAGAGTGGAACGTTTGATCTCCCGCTCCTCCCCCCTCAGGCTGACTCTGCTCATCCCCCATCCCAGGGAGCACATTTCCAGGGGAGTCAAACCCATCAACCGGCGTGCCATCACCCTCAGAAGGCCCCTGAAACGAGGGGACCTCCTCCGACCCAGCGGACACACTCCCAGGGGCATCAACCCCGCTACCCGATGAGATGACTTCCTCGGAAGGCCCCAGAGACGAGGGGGCCGCCACCAACCCAGAGGACACGGTTTCAGGGGAGGCGATCCCAGTAACTGATCTGGTAACACCTGCAGAAGGTCCCTGAACCAGAGGCTCATCCTCCGGCCCACAAGTCACCAGTCCGTGGTCACCGCTCTCGACAGGGGTGGAAGGTCTCGAAATATCCGTCCCCCTTAATTTGGGCCCACGCTCATGCTCTTCCTCGCTTTCCGACAGCCTTCTTTTTGTCCCGGTGGCTATGGGAGGTGCGGTGACCTCCATAGAGGAAGGGTCCTCCGCCTCCGCACCACCCGCTGCCCCCTTTCTACTCCCATGTTTGCTCCCACCTGCCCCCTTCCGGTTCACCTCAGCTCCTTGCTGAGCCAAACCAGGTGCGCCCTGGACTTCACTGGGCCCACTGGGCGGGAGCCCATCTGCTGTTGATTGATTCCCTTGGAGGGGCTTATTCTTCTTCTTATCCTTATTCTTAATCTTCCCCTTCTGCGTCACCCAACCTCCCTCCCCCCCTTCACCCTTCCCCTGCGCCTTGCCATCTACCACCTCCACAGGTTCAGGGCATGGGGGGGGGGCCCTCACTGCTCCGGGTCACCAAGGTAGTACTTGCAGCCTCTGATGGGTTGGCAGTGCCGTCCCGGGTTACCGAGACGGAGCCAGCAGCCCCAGCCGAGTCAGCAGTTCCACCCCGGGCCACCGAGGCTTGGAGGGCCGCCCCGGATGGGCCAGCACTGCATTCCTGGGCCCCTGCGTTAGAATTTCTCGCAGTGGCCCGGCTCCTGGGACACTCTCTACGGAGATGTCCAAACTCCTTGCACGCATGACACTGTGCCTCTCCCCAGCTCCAATACACGCGATTGGAGAGACCCTTATGCTCCACAGCGAAACTCCCCTCGGCACCCAACCCCACTTCCACCTTCATAAACACGCGCCTCTTGAAGCTCAGCACCCCTTTCTCATACGGGTCATTCCCGGGGTGCATGAGCCTAGTAAGCTTAGACCGCACCTCCCCAATCTTCATCAAGTGTGGAAGGATTTTTGCATCCCGGAGAAACGTGGGACAATTCCGTAGGAGAACCGATTTTACATTGGACACCCACGGTTCCACCTGTAGATGGACCCCCTCCACCGTGAGCCCCTTCTCCAACACTTGGGCCACATCCTTCCGGGACTTCAGTATCAACTGAACCTTCCCTCCTGCACTCTCGGAAGAGGCAATGACATCCCTCTTGAACAGATCATGCAAGCCCTTTGCAATTGCAGCCCTGCTCCACGTGAACCCGGTTTGAACCGAGATCCCGTAAATATCCCAGTCCAAGTCAACATGAGGCTCATCCACGAGTGGCCTCGAAGCCGCCGTCGAAGCCGCCACTGCGTAGCTCTGAACCTTAGGCCGAGCCCCCGCCTTCATGACAGTGGCACACCTCAGCTCCAGGGACAGCAGCACCTCAGCTCAAAAGCGATCCTCAGAGACAGTCACAGTCTGAATGAGCAGCAGAAGCAGTTTCCTCCAGCCAGAGAAAGGAAAGTCCCCAAGCTCACCTCCACAGTCCAGAGCAGCTTTTGGAAGGCTCTTCAAAGCCCTGACAGAAGCAAAAGATACCCTCTTCACGTTAAGCCCAGGCAACAGCACTGTGCAAAACGGTATTGGGGCAGAGAGTCGGTGCTATAAATGTCAAAGACACCGAAATCATTCCTACCCACGATCTCCAGGCACTCTTGGCAATCCGCCAGCCACGGCTGCTCCCACCGCGGTGCAGAGGAACTCAGGAATTCCACACGAAATGGAGAAATCCTTAAACAAAGGAAAGTTTCCACAGTCCGACGTTCGGTCGAACTATGAAATCTCACTGCAACTGTTCCTCCTCCTTCGACAAGAACCTTGAAAGGTTGCTTCAAAACTTCTCAGTCGCCGGAGCAGAGAAAAACACGAACTCTCTCTCTCTCTCTCTCTCTCTCTCTCTCTCTCTCTCTCTCTCTCTCTCTCTCTCTCTCTCTCTTTTTTTTTTTTTTTTTTTCCTTTTAAAGACTTTATTCAGCACATTCACATGATACATCACATCAAAACCACATTCAATGGTTACAAGTCATCAAATAGTCATTATAATACAATGTTGCCTTCATTATTTACAATGCTCTCAACCCCCCGCGGTGACCAGCGCCCACAGAAGGCCTCCATAGTCCCCGTGGTCTCCGCGTGTTCCCTCTCTAGGGTCACGCGCGCACGGACGTAGGCCCGGAAAAGGGGAAGGCAGCCGACTCTGGCAAGACCATCGACCGCCCGCTGCCTGGACCCGCGAATGGCCAACTTGGCCAGGCCCAAGAGCAAACCGACAGGGAGGTCCCACCCCCCCGAAAGACCCTCCCCACCCCCTGCCTTGTGTCCAAACACTAGAATCGTAGGACTAAAGTGTAACCAGAACTTGAGGAACAACCCCTTCAGATATTGGTACAGGGGCAGTAACCTCTCACATTCCATATAGACGTGGAACACGGTCTCTTCGTCACCGCAGAAAATACAGGCGGTCGGCGAGCCCGTGAACCGGCTCAACAGTTTATTACACACCACCGCTCTGTGCAGCACTCTCCACCCCAGGTCCCCGATGTAAAGGGGAACAACTCCCTTATAGAGAGCCCCCCACTGAGGACCGTCCCCGTCTTCAGGTGGTAACACAGACCGCCAAGATGTATCAGGGCGGTGTACGAAAACAAGGAGGTGTAGAATGTGCAGGAGCATTCTGTACAGTGTGCGTCTCTGCGCATCACGAAACAGCACGCTGGGCATCTCGGAAAGGCGGCTCAAGTTGTGTGGAGCCGGCGCCTGGGAGAGATCCCGGAGCCTAGGCCCGATGAGCAAATCTGACGGAGCGGGGGTAAGCTCAGTCAGAACTACTCTAGGCACACGCCTCTCCTCGACACCCGCCATGACAGGGTGAGGACCAGCTGCTCCCGCAGCCACAACGTCCCCCTCCCTTTGTGGAGCAACACGTCGGCTGAAAACAACCAAATTCCTCACTCTAAGCACGTCCCGATAGAAACTAGGCAGACCCCGTAAGGCGGGTCGACTGATGCCCGCCACCGGCAGCCGCGAAACCCCCCGTAGGCAACAACCCCGACGAAAAAAATACGTGGCCAGAGCGTGCCACCTGGGGGGGTTCTCCATGTACATGTACCTCCGCAGAGTCCTGAGACGGAGAGCCGCCATCTGGGTACGCACGCATACCAAGGATTGGCCGCCCTCCTCCAACGGGAGACTCAGGACTGCTGCGGTAACCCAATGCTTCCTATTTCCCCAGAAGAAGTCCACCAGCTTCTTCTGTAAAGTAGTTGCAAAGATGGAGGGCGGGACAAGAGTAGCCAGCCGGTACCACAACATGGAGGCCACAAGCTGGTTTATGACCAGCACCCTCCCCTGAAAGGAAAGGACTCCAAGCAGGCCTGACCAGCGTCCCAGCCGGGCGACGATTTTCATCTCCAGCTCCTGCCAGTTCGCCGGCCAGGCATCCTCAGTGGGACTCAGGTACACCCCCAGATAGAGGAGGTGCGTGGTGCTCCACGCATACTTCGCCATCTCCTCCGGCAGGGAGTCTACCTGCCACTGACCCACTAATAGTCCAGAGCATTTACTCCAATTAATCCTGGCGGATGATGCAGCCGAGAAAGTCCTCTGGCAGTCACGCATCCTCCGCAGGTCACCAGGGTCAGTGAACGTAAGGAGCACATCATCGGCATAGGCTGAAAGAACCACTTCCACCCCCGGACCTGGTAGAGCCAGGCCTGTCAGCTTCCTCCGAAGAAGACACAGGAATGGCTCTACACAGACCGAGTACAACTGACCGGACATGGGGCACCCCTGACGAACCCCCCTCCCAAAATGAATGGGAGCCAACAACACCCCATTAACCTTCACAAGACACTCTGCTGCAGCGTACAAGAGCCGGACCCTGGCTACAAAATGCGGTCCAAATCCGAACGCTTGCAGCGTCCCGAGTAGGTAGTCGTGGTCTACCCTGTCAAAAGCCTTCTCCTGATCAAGAGACAGGAAGGCTACTGACTGACCAGTGCCCTGAGATAGATAAATCAGGTCCCTAACCAGGTGGATGTTATCCTGAATGGACCGACCAGGGACTGTATAGGACTGGTCAGGGTGAATCAGTTGAGACAGCACAGAGCCTAGGCGATTTGCCATCGCCCGTGCAAAGATTTTGTACTCTGTACAGAGGAGAGAGACCGGGCGCCAGTTCTTCAACAGGCGGAGTTCACCCTTCTTGGGCAGCAGGACAACGACTGCTCTGCGCCACGAGAGGGGCATCTCCCCGGTCGCCAGGCTCTCCCCCAGAACCTTCATATAATCATCCCCCAGGACATCCCAGAAGGCTCTAACAAATTCTACCGTCAACCCATCCAGCCCAGGGGACTTGCCCCTCCTGAGCTGGTGCAGGGCACGTGTCAACTCCTCCAGTGATAAGGAGTCATCCAGAAGATCGAACGCTTCCCTATCTACAGTCGGTAGACCCTCCCACAGGACCCGCTGAGCCTCCCCGCTGCAACCATCTGCGGAGAACAGGGTCCCATAAAAGGACCGGACTAAAGCACTGATCCTCTCTGGATCTGTGACAGAGGAGCCATCATCCGCGAGCAGCTCTACGAGCTGTTTGCGGGCTCCCCGCCCCTTCTCCAGAGAGAAAAAGAAAGGTGACGCTCGGTCCAAATCGTGCAGCATTTGGACCCGCGACCTCACGTAAGCTCCTCGGGACCGCTCAAGCAGCAGGTTCCTCAAGGCTTCCTTCTTCCCCTGAAACTCTCCCCATTCACAGGAGTCCTCACCAATCCGACCCAGGTGAGACTCCGCCCCCGATAGCTCCCTCTCGAGCCTCTCAACCGCTGAGTCCCGCCTTCCGGTCGACCCCCACGTATATTCCTTACAAAAGAGGCGGATGTGAACTTTCCCCACATCCCACCACTGCCTAAGTGAAGAAAAGCTCCCCTGCCTCTCTCTCCACTTCACCCAACTCCGTCTGAATGACTCCCGGAAACACCGATCCTCCAGCAGCTTGTTATTGAAATGCCAGTAAGCAGACCCAGCCCGCGTGCGCCCCGGATTGAAGTCCACGCGCACCAGACAGTGGTCCGAGCATGGCACCAGCCGCATTGAGGCCGCTGAGACACGGGAGACAAACGCACCGGAGATATACATTCGATCAATGCGGGAACCGCCCCCCTCAGACCTCCGCGAGAATGCGTTTGAGTCAGGGTGGAGGTTCCGCCATGCATCCACGAGCTCAAAGGAATCAAGCAAGCCTCTCAGTTTCTTTGCTACAGCAGGAGCACACTGAGTACCAGAACGATCTCGCACCTCAAGTGTGCAGTTGAAATCTCCCCCCAGAAAGACACACTCTCCTCTTTCAATAGTGCTCAACAGAGCAGTCACCTCCTGAAGTAGGCAGGCCTGCATCGTGCCACTGCTGGGGGCATACACGTTAATAAAATGCAACGGCATGCCATCCAGACTCACAGCCAGATAGAGCAAACGACCTGGCACCACTTCCTGCACCTTCAGGATCTCTGGCTGAAAAGTCGGGGCCAACAGAAAAGCCACCCCGCTCGAGTTTGTGCTGAGGTGGCTCATGTAAACCCCCCCTTCCCACTCCAGTCGCCAGGTGGGTTCGTCACCGACAACAGTGTGCGTCTCTTGCAGAAAACACACCGCGTATTTCCCCTCTCTCAGGACTTGTAAATGCTGAAATCTGCGAAAGCTCGCTCTACTGCCATTTAAATTTAATGTAACTACTGTGAATTTGCAAACACGTTGGAATTATTTCCTCACATTGCTCTTGGTCACAGAACCATCCTCCTTGAGGAACCTTGAGAAATCCCCAAGCTGATGCCTCACAGACGCAGAAATATCACTATCCTTGCTGCCAAGGATGCTTTCAAGATCCTCAATAAATCCTGGCAGCCCTCCCCACCGCCTCCGCGCTGCTTCAACTTTAGTCTTGTGACTTTTAGATGTTTTGAGAAAGTCCTGAATCTCACGGATAAGGGTTGCGTTAAACACAGCCCTGAAGTCTGGGCGCCCCGCCAACCCACTCACACCTGGAGCAGCAGCCTCCTCTGCACATCGCTCAAGGCCAGTGTCAGAGTCTGTGGGACTACAGCTTGCTGAAAGCTCACCCACCCCACTGCACAGGCCGAGCCCATCGCT
Organism: Rhinoraja longicauda; assembly: GCF_053455715.1. Taxonomy (NCBI): domain Eukaryota; kingdom Metazoa; phylum Chordata; class Chondrichthyes; order Rajiformes; family Arhynchobatidae; genus Rhinoraja; species Rhinoraja longicauda. Next base: position 20,584,972 of record NC_135984.1, on the reverse strand, counting down.
CTCCCCCCTCCTCCGGCATGACACCACCCCCAGGATCAATGCCGAGGAAGGGTCCCGATGTATCTGACAAGCTGTCCGGTAAAAGGCTAGGCTCCTGCACTCTCCCATCACACCCCACATCTGGGTCTGGGGAAGAAAAAACAGCAGGCACCCTCGGGGTCCCAGGTGTTCTTGGAGTCTCCCCTACTACCTCAACCGATGAGGCATCACTCCCCTCATCACTTCCACTGGTTCTAATACAGAGCTCAGAGTGGAACGTTTGATCTCCCGCTCCTCCCCCCTCAGGCTGACTCTGCTCATCCCCCATCCCAGGGAGCACATTTCCAGGGGAGTCAAACCCATCAACCGGCGTGCCATCACCCTCAGAAGGCCCCTGAAACGAGGGGACCTCCTCCGACCCAGCGGACACACTCCCAGGGGCATCAACCCCGCTACCCGATGAGATGACTTCCTCGGAAGGCCCCAGAGACGAGGGGGCCGCCACCAACCCAGAGGACACGGTTTCAGGGGAGGCGATCCCAGTAACTGATCTGGTAACACCTGCAGAAGGTCCCTGAACCAGAGGCTCATCCTCCGGCCCACAAGTCACCAGTCCGTGGTCACCGCTCTCGACAGGGGTGGAAGGTCTCGAAATATCCGTCCCCCTTAATTTGGGCCCACGCTCATGCTCTTCCTCGCTTTCCGACAGCCTTCTTTTTGTCCCGGTGGCTATGGGAGGTGCGGTGACCTCCATAGAGGAAGGGTCCTCCGCCTCCGCACCACCCGCTGCCCCCTTTCTACTCCCATGTTTGCTCCCCCCTGCCCCCTTCCGGTTCACCTCAGCTCCTTGCTGAGCCAAACCAGGTGCGCCCTGGACTTCACTGGGCCCACTGGGCGGGAGCCCATCTGCTGTTGATTGATTCCCTTGGAGGGGCTTATTCTTCTTCTTATCCTTATTCTTAATCTTCCCCTTCTGCGTCACCCAACCTCCCTCCCCCCCTTCACCCTTCCCCTGCGCCTTGCCATCTACCACCTCCACAGGTTCAGGGCATGGGGGGGGGCCCTCACTGCTCCGGGTCACCAAGGTAGTACTTGCAGCCTCTGATGTGTTGGCAGTGCCGTCCCGGGTTACCGAGACGGAGCCAGCAGCCCCAGCCGAGTCAGCAGTTCCACCCCGGGCCACCGAGGCTTGGAGGGCCGCCCCGGATGGGCCAGCACTGCATTCCTGGGCCCCTGCGTTAGAATTTCTCGCAGTGGCCCGGCTCCTGGGACACTCTCTACGGAGATGTCCAAACTCCTTGCACGCATGACACTGTGCCTCTCCCCAGCTCCAATACACGCGATTGGAGAGACCCTTATGCTCCACAGCGAAACTCCCCTCGGCACCCAACCCCACTTCCACCTTCATAAACACGCGCCTCTTGAAGCTCAGCACCCCTTTCTCATACGGGTCATTCCCGGGGTGCATGAGCCTAGTAAGCTTAGACCGCACCTCCCCAATCTTCATCAAGTGTGGAAGGATTTTTGCATCCCGGAGAAACGTGGGACAATTCCGTAGGAGAACCGATTTTACATTGGACACCCACGGTTCCACCTGTAGATGGACCCCCTCCACCGTGAGCCCCTTCTCCAACACTTGGGCCACATCCTTCCGGGACTTCAGTATCAACTGAACCTTCCCTCCTGCACTCTCGGAAGAGGCAATGACATCCCTCTTGAACAGATCATGCAAGCCCTTTGCAATTGCAGCCCTGCTCCACGTGAACCCGGTTTGAACCGAGATCCCGTAAATATCCCAGTCCAAGTCAACATGAGGCTCATCCACGAGTGGCCTCGAAGCCGCCGTCGAAGCCGCCACTGCGTAGCTCTGAACCTTAGGCCGAGCCCCCCGCCTTCATGACAGTGGCACACCTCAGCTCCAGGGACAGCAGCACCTCAGCTCAAAAGCGATCCTCAGAGACAGTCACAGTCTGAATGAGCAGCAGAAGCAGTTTCCTCCAGCCAGAGAAAGGAAAGTCCCCAAGCTCACCTCCACAGTCCAGAGCAGCTTTTGGAAGGCTCTTCAAAGCCCTGACAGAAGCAAAAGATACCCTCTTCACGTTAAGCCCAGGCAACAGCACTGTGCAAAAACGGTATTGGGGCAGAGAGTCGGTGCTATAAATGTCAAAGACACCGAAATCATTCCTACCCACGATCTCCAGGCACTCTTGGCAATCCGCCAGCCACGGCTGCTCCCACCGCGGTGCAGAGGAAC